>NC_069505.1:36749559-36889559 GCF_027579735.1 Bombina bombina
TGGTCTGAGTCATACTAAGGGGCCCTTATCAGATAATCTACATATGCCTCAGGTGGTACACTGGCCTCGTGGCTTTGGCCTGACCTGACACTTACCCGCCTGGGAAGACACCTAACAATGCTCATTATCAGTGTATAGATACTCACATCATTATACAGTGCAGCCTGCTCATTATCAGTGTATAGATACCCACATCATTATACAGTGCAGCGTGCCCATAATCAGTGTATAGATACTCACATCATTATAAAGTGCAGCGTGCACATTATCAGGGTATAGAGATACTCACATCATTATACAGTGCAGCGTGCTCATTATCAGTGTATATATACTCACATCATTATACAGTGCAGTGTGCTCATTATCATTGTATAGATACTCACATCTTTATACAGTACAGCATGCTCATTATTAGTGTATAGATACTCACCTCATTATACAGTGCAGCATGCTCATTATCAGTGTATAGATACTCACATTATACAGTACAGTGTCCTCATTATCAGTGTATAGATACACACATCATTATACAGTGCAGCGTGCTCATTATCAGTGTATATATACTCACATCATTATACAGTGCAGTGTGCTCATTATCATTGTATAGATACTCACATCTTTATACAGTACAGCATGCTCATTATTAGTGTATAGATACTCACCTCATTATACAGTGCAGCATGCTCATTATCAGTGTATAGATACTCACATTATACAGTACAGTGTCCTCATTATCAGTGTATAGATACACACATCATTATACAGTACAGTGTGCTCATTATCAGTGTATAGATACTCACATCATTATACAGTACAGTGTGCTCATTATCAGTGTATAGATACTCACATCATTATACAGTGCAGCATGCTCATTATCAGTGTATAGATACTCACATCATTATACAGTGCAGCATGCTCATTATCAGTGTATAGATACTCACATCATTATACAGTGCTGTGTGCTCATTATCAGTGTATAGATACTCACATTATACAGTACAGTGTCCTCATTATCAGTGTATAGATACTCACATCATTATAAAGTGCAGCGTGCTCATTTTCAGTGTATAGATACTCACATCATTATACAGTGCAGTGTGCTCATTGTCAGTGTATAGATACTCACATCATTATGTTCATTATCAGTGTATAGATACTCACATCATTATACAGTACAGCATGCTCATTATCAGTGTATAGATACTCACATCATTATACAGTGCAGTGTGCTCATTATCAGTGTATAGATACTCACATCACTATAAAGTGAAGCGTGCTAATTATCAGTGTATAGATACTCACATCATTATACAGTGCAGCATGCTCATTATCAGTGTATAGATACTCACATCATTATACAGTGCAGCATGCTCATTATAAGCATATAGATACTCACATCATTATATAGTGCAGCATGCTCATTATCGATGTATAGATACTCACATCATTATACAGTGCAGTGTGCTCATTATCAGTGTATAGATACTCACATCATTATACAGTGCAGCGTGCTCATTATCAGTGTATAGATACTCACATCATTATACAGTGCAGTGTGCTTATTATCAGTGTATAGGTACTCACATCATTATACAGTGCAGTGTGTGCTCATCATCAGTGTATACATACTCACATCATTATAAAGTGCAGTGTGCTCATTATTAGTGTATAGATTCTCACATCATTATACAGTGCAGTGTGCTCATTATTAGTGTATAGATACTCACATCATTATACAGTACAGTGTGCTCATTATCAGTATATAGATACTCACATCATCATTATACAGTACAGTGTGCTGATTATCAGTGTATAGATACTCACATCATTATACAGTACAGTGTGCTCATTATCCGTGTATAGATACTCACATCATTATATAGTACAGTGTGCTCATTATCAGTGTATAGATACTCACATTATTATACAGTACAGTGTCCTCATTATCAGTATATAGATACTCACATCATCCTTATACAGTACAGTGTGCTGATTATCAGTGTATAGATCAGAACTTTCCAAACTTTTCATGTTGGTGACAAACTTTTTAGACCTACATCATTTTGTGACACAGTAATTCAGTTGTAATAGCAAACAGGAGGTTGAACTAACTTGTTTTAAGAGATACGGACACATACATTCATTATGTATCCTGAGTCCTCTTCCAGCAGTCTCCGGTACACTGGCTGTGGGTGGTCAATCCACAATTAGAGCCAAGTAAAAATAAATGGCAGAAATCAAATTATAAGTGCCATGTGAATTGCTGTTTGCTTTGTTGGGTTTGGGAGGGTGGCCTACCTTCAGCCAGCAGCAGGTGTGTTGACTGGGTGAAAGCCTGCACACAGTTTGGAAAGCACTGTTATAGATACTCACATCATTATACAGTGCAGCGTGCTCATTATCAGTGTATAGATACTCACATCATTATACAGTGCAGCATGCTCATTATCAGTGTATAGATACTCACATCATTATACAGTACAGCGTGCTCATTATCAGTGTATAGATACTCACATCATTATAAAGTGCAGTGTGCTCATTATCAGTGTATAGATACTCACATCATTATACAGTGCAGCATGCTCATTATCAGTGTATAGATACTCACATCATTATACAGTGCAGCATGCTCATTATCAGTGTATAGATACTCACATCATTATACAGTGCAGTGTGCTCATTATCAGTATATAGATACTCACATTATACAGTGCAGCGTGCTCATTATCAGTGTATAGATTCTCACATCATTATACAGTGCAGCATGCTCATTATCAGTGTATAGATACTCACATCATTATACAGTGCAGCGTGCTCATTATCAGTGTATAGATACTCACATCATTATACAGTGCAGCGTGCTCATTATCAGTGTATAGATTCTCACATCATTATACAGTGCAGCGTGCTCATTATCAGTGTATAGATTCTCACATCATTATACAGTGCAGCGTGCTCATTATCAGTGTATAGATTCTCACATCATTATACAGTGCAGCGTGCTCATTATCAGTGTATAGATTCTCACATCATTATACAGTGCAGCGTGCTCATTATCAGTGTATAGATTCTCACATCATTATACAGTGTAGTGTGCTCATTATCAGTGTATAGATACTCACATCATTATACAGTACAGTGTGCTCATTATCAGTGTATAGATACTCACATCATTATACAGTGCAGCATGCTCATTATCAGTGTATAGATACTCACATCATTATACAGTGCAGCATGCTCATTATCAGTGTATAGATACTCACATCATTATTCAGTGCAGTGTGCAAATTATCAGTGTACAGATACTCACATCATTATACAGTGCAGTGTGCTCATTATCAGTGTACAGATACTCACATCATTATACAGTGCAGTGTGCAAATTATCAGTGTATAGATACTCACATCATTATACAGTGCAGCATGCTCATTATCAGTGTATAGATACTCACATCATTATACAGTACAGTGTGCTTATTATCAGTGTATAGGTACTCACATCATTATACAGTGCAGTGTGTGCTCATCATCAGTGTATACATACTCACATCATTATACAGTGCAGTGTGCTCATTATCAGTGTATAGATTCTCACATCATTATACAGTGCAGTGTGCTCATTATTAGTGTATAGATACTCACATTATTATACAGTACAGTGTGCTCATTATCAGTATATAGATACTCACATCATCATTATACAGTACAGTGTGCTCATTATCAGTGTATAGATCAGAACTTTCCAAACTTTTCATGTTTGTGACAAACTTTTTAGACCTACATCATTTTGTGACACAGTAATTCAGTTGTAATAGCAAACAGGAGGTTGAACTAACTTGTTTTAAGAGATACAGACACATACATTCATTATGTATCCTGAGTCCTCTTCCAGCAGTCTCCGGTACACTGGCTGTGGGTGGTCAATACACAATTAGAGCCAAGTAAAAATAAATGGCAGAAATCAAATTATAAGTGCCATGTGAATTGCTGTTTGCTTTGTTGGGTTTGGGAGGGTGGCCTACCTTCAGCCAGCAGCAGGTGTGTTGACTGGGTGAAAGCCTGCACACAGTTTGGAAAGCACTGTTATAGATACTCACATCATTATACAGTACAGCGTGCTCATTATCAGTGTACAGATTCTCACATCATTATACAGTGCAGTGTGCTCATTATCAGTTTATAGATACTCACATCATTATACAGTGCAGCATGCTCATTATCAGTGTATAGATACTCACATCATTATACAGTGCAGCATGCTCATTATCAGTGTATAGATACTCACATTATTATACAATACAGTGTGCTCATTATCAGTGTATAAATACTCACATTATACAGTGCAGCGTGCTCATTATCAGTGTATAGATACTCACATCATTATACAGTGCAGCGTGCTCATTATCAGTGTATAGATTCTCACATCATTATACAGTGCAGTGTGCTTATTATCAGTGTATAGATACTCACATCATTATAAAGTGCAGCGTGCTCATTATCAGTGTATAGATTCTCACATCATTATAAAGTACAGCATGCTCATTATCAGTGTATAGATACTCACATCATTATACAGTGCAGCATGCTCATTATCAGTATATAGATTCTCACATCATTATACAGTGCAGCATGCTCATTATCAGTGTATAGATACTCACATCATTATACATGCAGTGCGCTCATTATCAGTTTATAGATACTCACATCATTATACAGTGCAGCTTGCTCATTATCAGTGTATAGATACTCACATCATTATACAGTGCAGCGTGCTCATTATCAGTGTATAGATTCTCACATCATTATACAGTGTAGTGTGCTCATTATCAGTGTATAGATACTCACATCATTATACAGTACAGTGTGCTCATTATCAGTGTATAGATACTCACATCATTATACAGTGCAGCGTGCTCATTATCAGTGTATAGATACTCACATCATTATACAGTGCAGTGTGCAAATTATCAGTGTACAGATACTCACATCATTATACAGTGCAGTGTGCTCATTATCAGTGTATAGATACTCACATCATTATACAGTGCAGTGTGCTCATTATCAGTGTATAGATACTCACATCATTATACAGTACAGTGTGCTCATTATCAGTGTATAGATACTCACATCATTATACAGTGCAGTGTGCTCATTATCAGTGTATAGATACTCACATCATTATATAGTGCAGCATGCTCATTATCAATGTATAGATACTCACATCATTATACAGTGCAGTGTGCTCATTATCAGTTTATAGATACTCACATCATTATACAGTGCAGCGTGCTCATTATCAGTGTATAGATACTCACATCATTATACAGTGCAGCATGCTCATTATCAGTGTATAGATACTCACATCATTATACAGTACAGTGTGCTCATTATCAGTGTATAGATACTCACATCATTATACAGTACAGTGTGCTTATTATCAGTGTATAGGTACTCACATCATTATACAGTGCAGCGTGCTCATTATCAGTGTATAGATTCTCACATCATTATACAGTGCAGTGTGCTCATTATTAGTGTATAGATACTCACATCATTATACAGTACAGTGTGCTCATTATCAGTGTATAGATACTCACATCATTATACAGTGCAGCATGCTCATTTTCAGTGTATAGATACTCACATTATTATACAGTACAGTGTGCTCATTATCAGTATATAGATACTCACATCATCATTATACAGTACAGTGTGCTCATTATCAGTGTATAGATCAGAACTTTCCAAACTTTTCATGTTGGTGACAAACTTTTTAGACCTACATCATTTTGTGACACAGTAATTCAGTTGTAATAGCAAACAGGAGGTTGAACTAACTTGTTTTAAGAGATACGGACACATACATTAAATATGTATCCTGAGTCCTCTTCCAGCACTCTCCGGTACACTGGCTGTGGGTGGTCAATCCACAATTAGAGCCAAGTAAAAATAAATGGCAGAAATCAAATTATAAGTGCCATGTGAATTGCTGTTTGCTTTGTTGGGTTTGGGAGGGTGGCCTACCTTCAGCCAGCAGCAGGTGTGTTGACTGGGTGAAAGCCTGCACACAGTTTGGAAAGCACTGGTATAGATACTCACATCATTATACAGTGCAGTGTGCTCATTATCAGTGTATAGATACTCACATCATTATACAGTACAGTGTGCTCATTATCAATGTATAGATATTCACATCATTATACAGTGCAGTGTGCTCATTATCAGTGTATAGATACTCACATCATTATACAGTGCAGTTTGCTCATTATCAATGTATAGATACTCACATCATTATACAGTGCACCGTGCTCATTATCAGTGTATAGATACTCACATCATTATATAGTACAGTGTGCTCATTATCAGTGTACAGATACTCACATCATTATATAGTGCAGTGTGCTTATTATCAGTGTATAGATACTCACATCATTATACAGTGTAGTGTGCTCATTATCAGTGTATAGATACTCACATCATTATATAGTGCAGCATGCTCATTATCAGTGAATAGATACTCACATCATTATACAGTGCTCATTATCAGTGTATAGATACTCACATCATTATACAGTGCTCATTATGAGTGTATAGATACTCGCATCATTATACAGTGCAGCATGCTCATTATCAGTGTATAGATACTCACATCATTATACAGTGCAGCATGCTCATTATCAGTGTATAGATACTCACATCATTATACAGTGCAGCATGCTCATTATCAGTGTATAGATACCCACATCATTATACAGTGCAGCGTGCCCATTATCAGTGTATAGATACTCACATCATTATACAGTGCAGTGTGCTCATTATCAGTGTATAGATAATATACATTATATACATTATAGCAGCCATTTTAGATTCATTATGATCTTGCATTGTTAGTGAGAGGAGGTTTAGTGCTGCTGCTGCTGATATTATAGGGAAATAGATAGCTAGGCTAGTGTATTTAGTGTCCACTACAGTCCTGAAGGACTCATCTAATCTCTGCTGTAAGGACAGCACCCCAAAAAGCCCTTTTTAGGGCTAGAACTTCAGCCCAAAAAGCCCTTTTTAGGGCTAGAACTTCAGCCCAAAAAGCCCTTTTATTTGTAATTTTATTTGCATTTGCCTGGCTGTCAGCCTGTGTGTGAGGCTCACAGCATATACTGTGATTAGTGCCACCACTGATATCTGCTTAACATTAGTGTAAATTTAAAAAAAAACTTTTACATCATTTTGCTAGTGTAATCTAATTTCATTTTCTATCAGGCCTGTGTGTCAGGCCCACATCATATACTGTGATTAATTGCTCTGTGCCACCACTGATATCTGGTGTAACAGTGTAAAATAAAAAAAATAAAAACTTTTACATAATTTTGCTAGTGTAATCTAATTTCATTTTCTATCAAGCCTGTGTGTCAGGCCCATATCATATACTGTGATTAATTGCTCTGTGCCACCACTGATATTTGGTGTAACATTAGTGTAAAATTTAAAAAAAAAACTTTTACATCATTTTGCTAGTGTAATCTAATTTCATTTTCTATCAGGCCTATGTGTCAGGCTCACAGCATATACTGTGATTAATTGCTCTGTGCCACCACTGATATCTGCTTAACATTAGTGTAAATTTAAAAAAAAAAAAACTTTTACATCATTTTGCTAGTGTAATCTAATTTCATTTTCTATCAGGCCGGTGTGTCAGGCTTACAGCATATATTGTGATTAATTGCTCTGTGCCACCACTGATATCTGTTTAACATTAGTGTAAATTTTAAAACAAAAAACTTTTACATCATTTTGCTAGTGTAATCTAATTTCATTTTCTATCAGGCCTGTGTGTCAGGCTCATATCATATACTGTGATTAATTGCTCTGTGCCACCACTGATATCTGGTGTAACATTAGTGTAAAATTAAAAAAAAAACTTTTACATCATTTTGCTAGTGTAATCTAATTTCATTTTCTATCAGGCCTGTGTGTCAGACCCACATCATATACTGTGATTAATTCTTCTGTGCCACCACTGATATCTGGTTAACATTAGTGTAAATTAAAAAAAAAAAATTACATCATTTTGCTAGTGTAATCTAATTTCATTTTCCATCAGGCCTATGTATCAGGCCCACATCATATACTGTGATTAATAGCTCTGTTTTCCACCACTTATATCTGGTGTAACATTAGTGTACATAAAAAAAAAAAAAAAATTACATCAGTCCTCTTCTAGTGTTATTTAATTTTAGTTGCCAGGCCAGCCTGGCTGCCACTAGTGCCAGCCTGTGTGTCAGGCTGTCAGCATATACTGTGCCTACTTCCATCCTCAGTGCCACCACTCCTATCTGTTGTAACATTAGTGTAACTTTTTTTAAAAAAAACTTTTACATCAGTCTTCTAGTGTTATTTAGTTTTAGTTGCCAGGCCAGCCTGTGTGTCAGGCTGCCAGCATATACTGTGCCTACTTCCATCCTCAGTGCCACCACTCCTATCTGTTGTAACATTAGTGTAACTTTTTAAAAAAAAAACTTTTACATCAGTCTGCTAGTGTTATTTAATTGCAGTTGCCTGTCTGCCAGCGTGTGTGCCAGGCCCACTTTCCAACTAGTGCCACGAATCATATTTGTTATAACAGTAGTGTAAATATTTAAAATAAAAACATTTTTGACTGTGAATCATCAGTCTGCTAGTGCAATTGAATTGCAGTTTCCTGCCTGCCAACGTGTGATACTTTGTCAGGGTAATCATGCAGGCCATATAGACCTCCCCCGATAGGGGGAGTTACAGAGATTAAAGTGCTAAGAATCATACTACTTAACACAACCTAGTTACCATGGGTCCCAGACTGCATGTCTTGTTGTTATACTTTGTCAGGGTAATCATGCAGGCCATATAGACCTCCCCCAATATGGGGAGTAACAGGTATTAAACTGCTAAGAATCATACTACTTAACACAACCTAGTTACCATGGGTCCCAGACCACATGTTTTGTTGTTATACTTTGTCAGGGTAATCATGCAGGCCATATAGACCTCCCCCGATAGAGGGAGTTACAGGGATTAAAGTGCTAAGAATCATACTACTTAACACAACCTAGTTACCATGGGTCCCAGACTGCATGTCTTGTTGTTATACTTTGTCAGGGTAATCATGCAGGCCATATAGACCTCCCCCGATATGGGGAGTAACAGGTATTAAACTGCTAAGAACAGTACTACTTAACACAACCTAGTTACCATGGGTCCCAGACCGCATGTCTTGTTGTTATACTTTGTCAGGGTAATCAGACAGGCCATATAGACCTCCCCCGATAGGGGGAGTTACAGGGATTAAAGTGCTAAGAACAGTACTACTTAACACAACCTAGTTACCATGGGTCCCAGACCACATGTTTTGTTGTTATACTTTGTCAGGGTAATCATGCAGGCCATATAGACCTCCCCCAATAGGGGGAGTTACAGGGATTAAAGTGCTAAGAATAATACTACTTAACACAACCTAGTTACCATGGGTCCCAGACCGCATGTCTTGTTGTTATACTTTGTCAGGGTAATCATGCAGGCCATATAGACCTCCCCCGATATGGGGAGTAACAGGTATTAAACTGCTAAGAACAGTACTACTTAACACAACCTAGTTACCATGGGTCCCAGACCGCATGTCTTGTTGTTATACTTTGTCAGGGTAATCATGCAGGCCATATAGACCTACCCAGATAGGGGGAGTAACAGGTATTAAAGTGCTAAGAACAGTACTACTTAACACAACCTAGTTACCATGGGTCACAGACCGCATGTCTTGTTGTTATACTTGGTCAGGGTAATCATGCAGGCCATATAGACCTCCTCCGATAGGGGGAGTTACAGGGATTAAAGTGCTAAGAACAGTACTACTTAACACAACCTAGTTACCATGGGTCCCAGACCGCATGTTTTGTTGTTATACTTGGTCAGGGTAATCATGCAGGCCATATAGACCTCCCCCGATAGGGGGAGTAACAGCTATTAAAGTGCTAAGAATAGTACTACTTAACACAACCTAGTTACCATGGGTCCCAGACCACATGTTTTATTATTATACTTTGTCAGGGTAATTATATATCTATCAAATCGATCTATTTATCTTCTATCGATTCTATCTAACTATCAATCTATGTATATCTATCTATCTATCAAATCTATCTCGTGGCCGGACTGATTTGAGACAGCCACTTGTGTTTAGGCCAAATTTGAAGTAGGAGGACAGACCAATCATCTTCTTCCATCTCCCTGTTCCAAAAATGCAGGCCATAAAGACCTCCCCCGATAGGGGGAGGAACAGGTAGTAAACTGCTAAGAATAGTACTACTTAACACACCACGGGTCCCAGACCGCATTTCTTATTGTTATACTCTGTCAGGGAAATTATATATCTATCAAATCTATCTATTTATCTACGGAATCTATCTAACTATCAATTGTATCTATCAAATGTATATTGCATCTATTGATCTATGTAATTCGTATCTATCAAATGTATATTGCATCTTTTGATCTATGTAATTCATATCTATCAAATGTATATTGCATCTATTGATCTATGTAATTTGTATCTATCATATGTATATTGCATCTATTGATCTATGTAATCTATGTATCTATCTATCTATCTATCTATCTCATGGTTGTGCAAATGAACTGTTTGCAGTGCGTTACACGGGGAGTTTGGTCTGTCACTGTGAAGCGGGCGTAACCCTTACACTACCTGATCGATAGAACATCATACCTGATGTTTTAAAGCACGTTATTCAAAAAAAATTTAGGAATGTTAGGTGATTAAGGCCCTTTATGGGTTAAAACCAGACTCTGCATCAACTATGTAATTTTCCGTGGAAGTTTTGCCATGGATCCCCCTCCAGCAGGCCACAGTCCAGGTGTTAGTCCCCTTGAAACAACTTTTACATTACTATTGTGGCCAGAAAGAGTCCTTGTGGGTTTTAAAGTTCGCCTGCCTATTGAAGTCGGTTCGCGAACAGTAGCGGAAGTTCGAGTCCGCCGTTCGCGAACCGAAATTTTAAGGTTCGCGACATCACTAGTGGTAATCATTCTATTGTAAATCTCAAATGTGCTCACGCGTTCGCATTTACTTTCAACTAATGATTGTCATTGGCTCACCCATGTGTTCAGTTAGAAACCATTAATGCATTGCTGCTCCTTCAACAAATGATACCAATAGAATGAAACAAATTAGATAATAGAAGTAAATTAGAACGTTTTTTTTTTTTAAATTGTGTTCTCTATCTGAAAAAAAATGGGTTTCATGTCCCTTAACTGCTTCACCTGAGCAATGGGGGCATTGCAGGGTTTAAACCCCGGACAGCCCTTTCACTCATTGTTTAGTTATTCTGTTGGCTGATTCACATAGACTAAAAACTGATGTTTCCTCAACCTTGTATTCTGGATTTCTCTGGCTTTTGACCTTTGGGTTGTTTTTTTGATGTTTCTTCTTTGCTGCCTGCCCTGACCTCGGATACTCATGACTTTGATCTCTGCTTCCTTTTTACTGGCTTCACACCAGTCACTGATAGAGGCCATCAAAGTATCCAGTGATACTGTAGCAGCCGAAACCTTCCATCTTCTGGTCATCAATGGCCTGCGTCTCTACCAACAACATGTTTATGTACTCACCGACCATCACCATGCTGTTATGCAGCATCACCATGATAATATCATGGCGGGCAATTGTGGTATCCACAATACTATTGAACTCACACAAAGACACTTCTGGTGGCCTTCCATGACCTCTGATATCCGATCCTTTGTTTCCTCTTGCTATGTTTGTGCACGCAACAAGAAACCATCCTCCAGACCAGCGGGCTGTTACAACATTTACTTGTGCCAACACATCCATGGAGGGACATCTCCATGGATTTTATAGTTGACCTGCCTCCATCCCAATGACATAACATGGTGGTTGTAGACAGATGCACTAAAATGGCGCACTTCATACCTGTTGCTGGTCTCCCTTCAGCACACCAGACCTCTGAGCTATTTATCCAACATATATTCCGGCATGATCTATTGTAACTGACCGTGGCACGTAGTTCACCTCCCGGTTCTAGACCCAATTCTGCCAGAGCCTCTGTATCTCCCGGTGCCTGTCCACTGCCTACCAACCTCAGTCAAATGGGCAAACAGAGAGGACTAATCAGACCCTTGAGCAGTACTTTCACTGATTTTCTACTCATCTGCAAGACAACTGGAAAGAGCAGCTACCCCTCGCAGAGTTTGCATGCAATAACCAAAAACATGATTCTAGTCGAATAACCCCGTTTTACCATCCTAATACCCTACCTGATCTACCACCTGTTATCCCTGATCCTGAGGTCTCTACAGGACTATGCAACCTCCACTCTCTGCTCTGCATCTTGACACAACAGTTGATGGATTCACAGGCACAACAAAAACGACAAGCAGACAGAAGGTTGCCTCCACTTTATCATGTAGGGGACAAGGTGTTGCTCTCTACGCATTATCTCCACTTGACTTGTCCTTCCAAGAAGCTTGGACTATGATTTCTAGGTCCTTACTCTGTGAAAAAGCTAGTGAACAGTTCGGTTGAGTGAGTCTACCTCCCACACTCAAGATCCACCCGGTGTTCCATTTGTCTCTCCTGAAACCATACTGTAACAACTAATTTCTTGGTAGGACTGTGGCTCCTCCTCCACCTATTCAAGTAGATGGTATTGAAGAGTATGAGGTACAAGAGATCCTGGACTCCAGACAATGTCGTGGCAGAATGGAGAACCTAGTATAGCGAATAAAAAGTCTTTCTTTATTATTCTTCAATGTGAACAGCAAATGACAAAAACTATCATTGATTCAGCTCAGGTTGGAAAGTATGGGAAGCTCCCAGTGACCCACTGACGCGTTTCGGCTCGCTGGCCGTAATCGTAGTGTGGTCTATTTAGCCTCTGTCGGCTCCTTTTAAATCTATAGGCAAATGCCCATTGGATAAAACCAAAACCTGGGAATTAACCCCTACCTTTCCAATTTCATTTGAATACTTTGTATAAAAATACTATTCTTTGTTCTCCTTCAATGGACAAAAAAGTACATGTACATTTTTTTCTTCATTTAACTTGATGGCTGAATTTTCTACGCTATTATTTACAAATAAGGGTTAATTACACAAAATATACTTATATATAGAGAATGTCTGAAGAAATACAAAGATAAAAATGGCAAAAATAATGGATAAATAAATTCCAATATACATATAATTCATCCATAATGAATTTGTGATGATCTTACACACATACGCCTAGATTTAGAGTTCTGCGGCCAAAGGGGTGCGTTAGCTACACGTGCTTTTTTTTCCCCCGCACCTTTTAAATACCGCTGGTATTTGGAGTTCACAGAAGGGCTGCGTTAGGCTCCAAAAAGGGAGCGTAGAGCATAATTTACCGCCACTGCAACTCTCAATACCAGCGGTGCTTACGGATGCGGCCAGCTTAAAAAACGTGCTCATGCATGATTCCCCCATAGGAAACAATGGGGCCGTTTGAGCTGAAAAAAAAACTAACACCTGCAAAAAAGCGGCGTTAAGCTCTTAACGCAGCCCCATTGTTTCCTATGGGGAAACACTTCCTAAGTCTGCACCTAACTCCCTAACATGAACCCAGAGTCTAAACGCCCCTAACCTTACACTTATTAACCCCTAATCTGCCGCCCCTGCTATTGCTGACCCCTGCATATTATTATTAACCCCTAATCTGCCGCTCCGTACACCGCCGCAACCTACGTTATCCCTATGTACCCCTAATCTGCTGCCCCTAACATCGCCCCTATATTATATTTATTACCCCCTAATCTGCCCCCCCAATGTCGCCACTACCTACCTACACTTATTAACCCCTAATCTGCCGACCGGACCTCACCGCTACTATAATAAATGTATTAACCCCTAAAGCTAAGTCTAACCCTAACCCTAACACCCCCCTAAGTTAAATATAATTTTTATCTAACGAAATAAAATAAATCTTATTAAATAAATCAATCCTATTTAAAGCTAAATACTTACCTGTAAAATAAACCCTAATATAGCTACAATATAAATAATAATTATATTGTAGCTATTTTAGGATTAATATTTATTTTACAGGCAACTTTGTATTTATTTTAACCAGGTACAATAGCTATTAAATAGTTAACTATTTAATAGCTACCTAGTTAAAATAATTACAAAAGTACCTGTAAAATAAATCCTAACCTAAGTTACAATTAAACCTAACACTACACTATCAATAAATTAAATAAACTACCTACAATTATCTACAATTAAACCTAACACTACACTATCAATAAATAAATTAAATACAAATACCTACAAATAAATAAACAAATAGAATTACCTGTGTTGGAACTAATCATAGCCGCAGGCCTCAGTGCAGGTAAAAAAACATCTTTATTTTAGTACATTAATATTCACAGGGTGAAACAGACTCAGGGGTACATTGAGAACAAACGTCCGATGCGTTTCCTGCCCGGAGGCACTTCGTCAGGGACTTACATAGTCAAAATACAAACAGCTTAAAAAGGCTTACTTGCTTACGTAACGAAATTAGCACCTGTTCATTATGGTTAAAGGCACAAATGCTGCCGTCTATGGGAACTTGCTGCTACTGGGTTTTGAAAAATCCCTTTATAACATTCAGCTAGGATAACATTGTGTCTGGGGTGCCATATGTATATGTATCTTGTATCAATATTAGTAAAGAAATATAAGGAAAGAAAAAGAGGTATCTTGTGGCACACTTAAATGGAAAACTTTATTTTCGATCTGATATTAAAGAAAAGGCACTAAGGAGAAAATTAAAATATAACTTTTATTAATTTCTTTAAAACATTTAAATGACATGAAAACAAAACATATAAAATAGGGAGATTTGATGTTTTCAAAAGGTGTATCCCAAATGGTACTAAATTGTCATTTGTAAGTCACATAGGAACAGCTAGATAATTGCTGTTAATAAATAACCTCTATCAATCTGTATTTAGTTTTCCTATTACCATGGGAATTTACTTATACTCATTAGTGTCAAATTTCCCTAGAGATGATCTAAGTCATCAAACATAACTTGCTTATGGTAAAAATAGGTGTGAAAAACATTAAAATTGCTGTGTCAGGGATCACACAGGGAGATAGTGTATAACTTATTGGTGTAACTTGCGATCTCGACTTAATGGGGAATTATGTCAAATATTTGGTGTAACAATATATTCCAAACTTGTTGTTTATTACTGGTGGCTGAGTGAGGTGCTTAAACAATGTTGCAGCATTGCCCCAACCCAAAACTAACTGGTTTGGTTTGGACCACAAGATAGCATGAGTAATGCCTAATAAATTCTTAAATATAAGGATTGCCCCCAAAAATATACACAGTATTAAGTGGAAATACCCCCCTGAGAAGTTAAAGTATTATTGGAGACGTCTTCCAATAATATGATAGTGTTCTGTGACACAGCTAGTTTTATTAAAATGATATATATATGCGCTTCTCGTTATACATAAGGGGAATAACCCCTAGATTAAAGTATTCTAAATCAATATATTTTAGCTTAGGACCCGTTAATGGGTGATGGACAGAGTGTCACCTGTGTGATCCCTGATACAGCAATTTTAATGTTTTTCACACCTATTTTTACCATAAGCAAGTTATGTTTGATGACTTAGATCATCTCTAGGGAAATTTGACACTAATGAGTATAAGTAAATTCCCATGGTAATAGGAAAACTAAATACAGATTGATAGAGGTTATTTATTAACAGCAATTATCTAGCTGTTCCTATGTGACTTACAAATGACAATTTAGTACCATTTGGGATACACCTTTTGAAAACATCAAATCAACCTATTTTATATGTTTTGTTTTCATGTCATTTAAATGTTTTAAAGAAATTAATAAAAGTTATATTTTAATTTTCTCCTTAGTGCCTTTTCTTTAATATCAGATCGAAAATAAAGTTTTCCATTTAAGTGTGCCACAAGATACCTCTTTTTCTTTCCTTATATTTCTTTGATATTTAACCAGGTATCAGGCACTGCCCCCCAGGGATACATAGGCCTACCCTGTTGGGATATTTTGGGAAACTTTGACCTGTCCCCAAACGTAAATCCCCTTTTTTTAGGGGAATTACTAAAATTCTAATCAATATTAGTAACACAGAAGACACAATGAAAGCGCTGAAAAAAAGGTAGTAACATGTTGAAACAGCCTTTTCCAAAGAAAGCAGCAAAATAGTACAAAAGTTGCTCTACAACCAATTCATATGAAGAGATGCTAACGAAACATAAAATTATTTTCAAGCTGCAAATAATAAAAGAATAACAATGTTATTGATTCAATGTACAGCGGACTCTCAGAGGACAGAGGACATTTTTACAAGTCTCATATATGAGTTTAAAATATTAAAGGATTTATATTTGAACTGTCTTTGTTAAAAGGTTAATTATTAGACGTTAAGGGAGAATTTAAAGACTTATATAATCATTAATTCTTCAGCTTGACTTTATATGCTAAGAAAAGTTACAGTGTTTAAGTGAACTAACTTATTCTGTGTGAATGATAAAATGAATTGAATTAAAGTGATTCATAAAATGTGATGTGAGAAAGAAAATTGGAATAAGTAAAAATAAAACTCGCAATGTGACTTTTTTTAAATTTGCTGGAGTGAAATGTCCTAGTAAGGATCATGTTTAAAATTTATCGAATTAATTTGAAAAAAAAGTTTTTTTTGTAATGAATAATAAATAAATAAATTCTGTGAGTGAACAAAATTGTGCTGATCATGATTAGTGTCACTTATGTCTGTATAGGCAAAAAAATAGTGTATCTAATCTACAAATAAAGCTGAGTCTAAGGCTTAACGAAAGTAAATGTACTGATGTTTGAGCTAAGGAGCACTCTGGAGGGACAAGAGAAAAAGACTACTATTTGTACTGAGCAGCTATGTATATTGCCTTGTCAGGTTGTTAGAAAAATTTATGTGTATATATATATATATGTCTTATTATGGACAATATAGTCTACAAAGTATCTAAGGTCTGTTATTTTATTAATACCATTTGGAGTGCCGGTCATTAAATTAAATATCCAAAAGGCCTCTTTCCTATTCAACTTGGCCGTTCTATCCCCACCTCTAATATCATAAGGGGCGTGGTCTATACCTTGGAAGCTAAACATAGTACTTAGGTTGTGGTCGTTAACAGGAATACCTAAAGAGATAAAGTGTTCAACGAAATGCTTAGCTACTGGGGTGGAGGGGGGGTCATGTTTAATGGAGAGCAAATGCTCCATAACCCTGTCCTTAAGGAGCCTAGTTGTCCTACCTACATACTGTTTACAGCAGATCTTACAGTTGATTAAGTAGACCACAAATCTAGAATTACAATTAAGTCTAAATCTGATGTCAAAACATTTACCTGTGGTCTTAGATTTAAATTCTCTACCGGGAATCACAAATTCACAACTCTTACAGGGAATCTTTTTGCATCTAAAGAATCCCTTTTCTGGCTGTAACCAAGAGTTGTTGCTTTTAATTGAGAAATCTCTAATTAGATGATTTCCAATAGTTGTGGCTTTTCTACTTACTAGTCTAATGCCCTGGTTTTGTAATAAATCTTGTAACAGGGCATCTCTGTCCAATACAGGAAGATATTTCCTTATAATATTATTGATACAGTTAAACTGTCTACTATAGCAAATAGAAAAGGTTATAGGTGATTTTAAACTTTTCTGGTTATTGCTATTATTACCATAGTGTCTAGTTTTAGGGGTGTCTTTAAGAAGCACATCTCTATGCATAAGTTCAACTTCTTTACTAACTCTTTCTAAGGTACTAATATCATAGCCCCTAACGTGAAGACGCTGAGTAAGAGAATGAGCTTGTTCTATATAAGTATGAACGTTACTACAGTTGCGTCTAAGGCGCATATATTCCCCTTTTGGAATAACCATTTTGAGGTGTGCCGGGTGATGTGAATCTGCTCGTAGGATCGTGTTTCCTGATGTTGGTTTTCTAAACGTAGAGGTAATGATCGAATGTGACAATCTATCCAACTTCAATGTGATGTCTAAGAATGGTATGTTCTCTTTTGATGCTGTATATGTGAATCCCAAATTAAGATTATCATCATTTAGATATTTCACAAATGCAGGTATGGAATTAATGTCACCCTTCCATAATATAACCAAGTCATCGATAAACCTTCTATAGAACCCTATCTGTGACTTAAAAGGGTTATTGTCATGGAATATTTTCTGAAATTCAAAGTGTGTTAGGTAAAGATTTGCATATGATGGTGCAAATTTCGCACCCATGGCGGTGCCCTGGTTCTGTACGTAATGGGTACCTTCAAACGTGAAGTTGTAATGATTCAAAAGAAACTTTGCACCATCACATACAAATCTGATAAACCTATTATCATATGTAGTATACATCTCAAGCATAGCCTGCAAAGCTTCAATACCCTTATTGTGTGGTATACATGAGTATAAAGAATTAACATTGAGTTCTTAAAATTATATATCAATGAGGGTAAAATACCCAGAGGTCTGAGGATGAAGAAATATCCAGCGTATGCTTCACAGTGTGTGGATTTTATGACCGAATGGAACAACACTTTGAGTCAGTGCTCACTCACAGTTACTTAAAGACAAGGAACTAGAATACACTAAAACTAGTCAAGAACTAACTGATATTAAATCCACTTGTGAATCCTTCATTAATTATTCAAAATACAAAGATTATTCAGCACAATTGGAGACGACTTTGAAGAAACTTGACGATGAACTAACAGAGAATAAATTAAAGAAATACCATAGAGATTGCAAAGACTATGAGCTTAACACTGTCTACAACTGGACTGCAAGCAGACAGAGCAGGAGGAACAACAGCAATCATAAGAGAAAAGCTGCTGATAAAAAAGTCACGTTCTCTAGCTTTGAAACAGATGTTAGTGATGAGTCCATGAGCCTCTACTCCTATCGAAGATAGAGATCAGACCCACATCAGTGAACCAACAGTCAAACCTAAGAAAGGATCCTCACATAGATCCATAGAAGAGATTACATCAACTAGTCACATTAGTGGCTCGACCAATGTCTCTGCAAAAAACGATTTACCCACCGAGGTTGGCATGGCCACTCCGGCGAGGTACCCAAGCAGGAGACCTTTAAGAGGAAGAGGTCGGGGATCAAGGAAATAATAAACGAAAGTAAAAACTACCATCAACAGGATCACCATCATGAAGATCTTAATGTGGTAAACTTATCAAGTACACAATTAAACAAAGATGAATTGACTGTTCTTTCTAAAGGCTTGGGATTTGCGCCAAGCAAAGACTTTAATCTCTTTGGGACACTAGTAGACCTAAATAGATTTACCAGAAAGCTTACGTTAAAGAGACACTTTGCTTTAGCAGACAGGAATTCTGCACAAGAACCAGTCAGTGGCTTACCAATGATTGATAACACTGATGGAGAAGCCACAAACAATATAAACCCAAGTCTAGTTATCACCAATACTGACAGTGATGGTTTCAATTTTGATGATCAATGTGAAATTGTTAATTTACTATCACTCGAAAATGAGAGTGCACGATCCAATACACAAAAATTTGAGCATTCCCATCATCACTACTAATGCGAATAAACACTTCTATCCCATACAAATGAGGGGGGACTTTATAGAGGTCTTCCAAAGTTTGGTTGAAAGGGATCTTCACGCATTAGCTAGAGAAACTAACACCAGTACCAGTCTGAAATATGGGAAAAGTAACAATCTATCTAAGAAAGAGAGAAACATTTTAAAAAAAATTACAAGAAAATAGTGATCTCATCATTCAAAGCTCAGACAAGGGTGGTTGTATAGTAGTACAGGACAGGGCACAGTATACTTGTGAGGCTCTCAGACAACTTAGTGATGACACCACCTATCGTAAATTGACATTCAATCCTACAAGGAAGTTCATCATGGAACTTAATGATTTTCTTCATCATTATGTTCAGGAAGGTGTCATCACTGAATTGAAAGCAGATTCTCTTAAAAACCAGTTTCCGAACACACCTGTGTTTAGACATTTACCTAAAATACACAAAAATAGGGAACACCCCCCTGGGCGCCCCATCATTTCCGGTGTGGGATCCCTAGGGGAAAAACTTGGGTCCTTTATTGACACAGTCTTACAACCTATTGTTCAGATAACCCCAGCATATCTCCGTGACACTAAGCATTTGTTAAGGCTGTTAAACTCTGAGCATGTTGATGAAAATGATACTCTACTTACTATGGCCTAGATTTGGAGTTTGGCGGTAGAAGGGCTGTTAACGCTCCGCGGGCTTTTTTCTGGCCGCAGCATAAATTTAACTCTGGTATCGAGAGTTCAAACAAATGCTGCGTTAGGCTCCAAAAAAGGAGCGTAGAGCATTTTTACCGCAAATGCAACTCTCGATACCAGAGTTGCTTACGGACGCGGCCAGCCTCAAAAACGTGCTCGTGCACGATATCCCCATAGGAAACAATGGGGCTGTTTGAGCTGAAAAAAAACCTAACACCTGCAAAAAAGCAGCGTTCAGCTCCTAACGCAGCCCCATTGTTTCCTATGGGGAAACACTTCCTACGTCTGCACCTAACACCCTAACATGTACCCCGAGTCTAAACACCCCTAACCTTACACTTATTAACCCCTAATCTGCCGCTCCCGCTATCGCTGACCCCTGTATATTTTTTTTAACCCCTAATCTGCCGCTCCGTAAACCGCCGCAACCTACGTTATCCCTATGTACCCCTAATCTGCTACCCTAACATCGCCGACCCCTATATTATATTTATTAACCCCTAATCTGCCCCCCACAACGTCGCCGACACCTGCCTACACTTATTAACCCCTAATCTGCCGAGCGGACCGCACCGCTACTATAATAAAGTTATTAACCCCTAACCCGCCTCACTAACCCTATCATAAATAGTATTAACCCCTAATCTGCCCTCCCTAACATCGCTGACACCTAACTTCAATTATTAACCCCTAATCTGACGACCGGAGCTCATCGCTACTATAATAAATGGATTAACCCCTAAAGCTAAGTCTAACCCTAACACTAACACCCCCTAACTTAAATATAATTTACATCTAACGAAATTAATTAACTCTTATTAAATAAATTATTCCTATTTAAAGCTAAATACTTACCTGTAAAATAAACCCTAATATAGCTACAATATAAATTATAATTATATTATAGCTATTTTAGGATTAATATTTATTTTACAGGCAACTTTGTAATTATTTTAACCAGGTACAATAGCTATTAAATAGTTAAGAACTATTTAATAGTTACCTAGTTAAAATAATAACAAATTTACCTGTAAAATAAATCCTAACCTAAGATATAATTAAACCTAACACTACCCTATCAATAAATTAATTAAATAAACTACCTACAATTACCTACAATTAACCTAACACTACACTATCAATAAATTAATTAAACACAATTCCTACAAATAAATACAATTAAATAAACTAGCTAAAGTACAAAAAATAAAAAAGAACTAAGTTACAAAAAATAAAAAAATATTTACAAACATCAGAAAATTATTACAACAATTTTAAACTAATTACACCTACTCTAAGCCCCCTAATAAAATAACAAAGACCCTTAAAATAAAAAATTCCCTACCCTATTCTAAATTAAAAAAGTTAAAAGCTCTTTTACCTTACCAGCCCTGAACAGGGCCCTTTGCGGGGCATGCCCCAAGAATTTCAGCTCTTTTGCCTGTAAAAAAAACACATACAATACCCCACCCCCAACATTACAACCCACCACCCACATACCCCTAATCTAACCCAAACCCCCCTTAAATAAACCTAACACTAAGCCCCTGAAGATCTTCCTACCTTGTCTTCACCATCCAGGTATCACCGATCCGTCCTGGCTCCAACATCTTCATCCAACCCAAGCGGGGGTTGGCGATCCATCATCCGGTGGCTGAAGAGGTCCAGAAGAGGCTCCAAAGTCTTCCTCCTATCCGGCAAGAAGAGGACATCCGGACCGGCAAACATCTTCTCCAAGCGGCATCTTCGATCTTCTTGCATCCGGTGCGGAGCGGGTCCATCTTGAAGCAGGCGACGCGGATCCATCCTCTTCTTCCGTTGTCTCCCGACGAATGACGGTTCCTTTAAGGGACGTCATCCAAGATGGCGTCCCTTGAATTCCGATTGGCTGATAGGATTCTATCAGCCAATCGGAATTAAGGTAGGAATATTCTGATTGGCTGATGGAATCAGCCAATCAGAATCAAGTTCAATCCGATTGGCTGATCCAATCAGCCAATCAGATTGAGCTCGCATTCTATTGGCTGTTCCGATCAGCCAATAGAATGCGAGCTCAATCTGATTGGCTGATTGGATCAGCCAATAGGATTGAACTTGATTCTGATTGGCTGATTCCATCAGCCAATCAGAATATTCCTACCTTAATTCTGATTGGCTGATAGAATCCTATCAGCCAATCGGAATTCAAGGGACGCCATCTTGGATGACGTCCCTTAAAGGAACCGTCATTCGTCGGGAGACAACGGAAGAAGAGGATGGATCCGCGTCGCCTGCTTCAAGATGGACCCGCTCCGCACCGGATGCAAGAAGATCGAAGATGCCGCTTGGAGAAGATGTTTGCCGGTCCGGATGTCCTCTTCTTGCCGGATAGGAGGAAGACTTTGGAGCCTCTTCTGGACCTCTTCAGCCACCGGATGATGGATCGCCAACCCCCGCTTGGGTTGGATGAAGATGTTGGAGCCAGGACGGATCGGTGATACCTGGATGGTGAAGACAAGGTAGGAAGATCTTCAGGGGCTTAGTGTTAGGTTTATTTAAGGGGGGTTTGGGTTAGATTAGGGGTATGTGGGTGGTGGGTTGTAATGTTGGGGGGGGGTATTGTATGTGGTTTTTTTACAGGCAAAAGAGCTGAAATTCTTGGGGCATGCCCCGCAAAGGGCCCTGTTCAGGGCTGGTAAGGTAAAAGAGCTTTTAACTTTTTTAATTTAGAATAGGGTAGGGAATTTTTTATTTTGGGGGTCTTTGTTATTTTATTAGGGGGCTTAGAGTAGGGGTAATTAGTTTAAAATTGTTGTAATAATTTTCTGATGTTTGTAAATATTTTTTTATTTTTTGTAACTTAGTTCTTTTTTATTTTTGTACTTTAGCTAGTTTATTTAATTGTATTTATTTGTAGGAATTGTATTTAATTAATTTATTGATAGTGTAGTGTTAGGTTAATTGTAGGTAATTGTAGGTAGTTTATTTAATTAATTTATTGATAGGGTAGTGTTAGGTTTAATTATATCTTAGGTTAGGATTTATTTTACAGGTAAATTTGTTATTATTTTAACTAGGTAACTATTAAATAGCTATTGTACCTGGTTAAAATAATTACAAAGTTGCCTGTAAAATAAATATTAATCCTAAAATAGCTATAATATAATTATAATTTATATTGTAGCTATATTAGGATTTATTTTACAGGTAAGTATTTAGCTTTAAATAGGAATAATTTATTTAATAAGAGTTAATTAATTTCGTTAGATGTAAATTATATTTAAGTTAGGGGGGTGTTAGTGTTAGGGTTAGACTTAGCTTTAGGGGTTAATCCATTTATTATAGTAGCGATGAGCTCCGGTCGTCAGATTAGGGGTTAATAATTGAAGTTAGGTGTCGGCGATGTTAGGGAGGGCAGATTAGGGGTTAATACTATTTATGATAGGGTTAGTGAGGCGGGTTAGGGGTTAATAAGTGTAGGCAGGTGTCGACGACGTTGAGGGGGGCAGATTAGGGGTTAATAAATATAATATAGGGGTCGGCGGTGTTAGGGGCAGCAGATTAGGGGTACATAAGGATAACGTAGGTGGCGGCGCTTTGCGGTCGGAAGATTAGGGGTTAATTATTGTAAGTAGCTGGCGGCGACGTTGTGGGGGGCAGGTTAGGGGTTAATAAATGTAATATAGGGGTCGGCGGTGTTAGGGGCAGCAGATTAGGGGTACATAAGTATAACGTAGGTGGCGGTCGGCAGATTAGGGGTTAAAAAATTTAAATCGAGTGGCGGCGATGTGGGGGACCTCGGTTTAGGGGTACATAGGTAGTTTATGGGTGTTAGTGTACTTTAGGGTACAGTAGTTAAGAGCTTTATGAACCGGCGTTAGCCCAGAAAGCTCTTAACTCCTGCTATTTTCCGGCGGCTGGAGTTTTGTCGTTAGAGCTCTAACGCTCACTTCAGAAACGACTCGAAATACCTGCGTTAGAAAGATCCCATTGAAAAGATAGGATACGCAATTGACGTAAGGGGATCTGCGGTATGGAAAAGTCGCGGCTGAAAAGTGAGCATTAGACCCTTTAATCACTGACTCCAAATACCAGCGGGCGGCCAAAACCAGCGTTAGGAGCCTCTAACGCTGGTTTTGACGGCTACCGCCGAACTCTAAATCTAGGCCTAAAGATGTTAATTCTTTATACTCATGTATACCACACAATAAGGGTATTGAAGCTTTGCAGGCTATGCTTGAGATGTATACTACATATGATGATAGGTTTATCAGATTTGTATGTGATGGTGCAAAGTTTCTTTTGAATCATAACAACTTCACGTTTGAAGGTACCCATTACGTACAGAACCAGGGCACCGCCATGGGTGCGAAATTTGCACCATCATATGCAAATCTTTACCTAACACACTTTGAATTTCAGATAATATTCCATGACAATAACCCTTTTAAGTCACAGATAGGGTTCTATAGAAGGTTTATCGATGACTTGGTTATATTATGGAAGGGTGACATTAATTCCATACCTGCATTTGTGAAATATCTAAATGATAATAATCTTAATTTGGGATTCACATATACAGCATCAAAAGAGAACATACCATTCTTAAACATCACATTGAAGTTGGATAGATTGTCACATTCGATCATTACCTCTACGTTTAGAAAACCAACATCAGGAAACACGATCCTACGAGCAGATTCACATCACCCGGCACACCTCAAAATGGCTATTCCAAAAGGGGAATATATGCGCCTTAGACGCAACTGTAGTAACGTTCATACTTATATAGAACAAGCTCATTCTCTTACTCAGCGTCTTCACGTTAGGGGCTATGATATTAGTACCTTAGAAAGAGTTAGTAAAGAAGTTGAACTTATGCATAGAGATGTGCTTCTTAAAGACACCCCTAAAACTAGACACTATGGTAATAATAGCAATAACCAGATGTTACAGAAGCATTAGTTATTTTGTTGTGAAGAGCTTATTTCCCAGCAGCAATGCCTGAACCAGCAAGCCAGCGCCTAAGAAGGGCTCCAAGAAAACTGTAACAAGTATCATTTCATAAAGAGTTAACTTTTTTTTTCAGCTTTTAGAAACTATTGCCTAAATACACGTTTGCTGGCCTCAGCTCTAAGTTTAGTGATAACCAATCCCATTGTCTAATCACCTCTGGAGCCAGACTGCTAATTGATAAGATGAACTTGTAAACTTGTTATCTTAAGTACTGTAATCCTATTGTGGCCTGTCAAAGGACAGTGCTCTCTATCTAAATGTGTGATGGGGGATTTTGTGCTTCCCCCCCCTCTCCCCCTGGGAGTGCCCTGTGTGCATGTAACCTTAATAAAAAGCAGGCTGGGCATCCCAGTCCTGAGTTCTTGTTTGACCCTCAATCGCAGGGTTGACTCGTTTTTGTGGGCAGAAGGGTATCCTAGCTGTACTGCAGCTAAGGGAGATTATTCTATATTTGCGAGACTCATATAGAATACTATGGAAAGCAGCTTCTCCCCTCTTTAGCAATAGGGATCCAGGCTACTAAGCGGTCCATCTCTCAGCGAGACTAAGGGTAACCGTAACATTTGGCGGCAGCGGCGGGATTTTCCTGGATTTCCTAGGAGAGGTACAGAACGGATGGAAAGCGCTTACGAAAAATTGAAGCGTACAACCCTAAAGGATTTACTTGAAAGCAGAGGGGGGTAAGCCAGCAACCGGCCGAGGAGAGAGCTGATCGCAGAATTGACCGAACTGGATCAGAGCTTCACAATGGCGGAAACACCGACCACGATTAGTGAAGAAAAAAACAGGATTGTTCGGGAAAGGCTCTCATTATACGGGCCGAAACCCCTCCATGGAATTGGTACAGCAGTTGATGGCAGAGGCGGACGAGGATATACGAGAGACTCGAGCCCACGAACTCAACCTAGCGAACGCACACCGCAATGCTGAAGCCCCGCAGGTAATCATCCCTGTCAAAAATGCTGGGAGGCCCAAGATACCCTATGCGGCATTTCGACCCTTCCTAGAGAGCGAGACAGGGATTGATGAATATTTGGCGGACTTCGAAAGGCAATGTGCCCTGCACCAGATTCCCAACAGAGAGTGGCCCACGATATTGTCTGGGAAACTATCCGGGCGAGCCCTGGAAGCCTTTCGTACTCTAGGTGCTGAGGAAGTGACACAGTATGAGCTAGTTAAGGAGACACTGTTGCGACGGTACGCTGTAACTCCGGACACGTATCGCCGACAGTTTCGGGGCACGGAAAAGAAGCCTAACGATACCCATATGGAATGGGCGCACCGAATGCGGAGAGCGGCAAATCACTGGCTGAGCGGAAGTAAAGCGGTGACTGGGGAGGAAATTTTACAATTGTTTCTCTTAGAACATTTTTATAATGGCATGGAACAGCAAGGGAAGGAATGGCTGCGAGACAGGCGGCTTTCTACCTTAGAAGAAGCAGCCAAATTGGCCGATGAACATTATGACTCCCGTCTTCACGAACCCATGAACTACCGAGCTCCAGCACGGGTCGAACCCAGAGAGGTTTACCGTGCACCCCCTCGTGCTGAATTCCGAGCCCCTGTGCCCACAAGGCCCGTCCAACACTCAGGACCACCCAATAACAGCTCTGAGCGTCCCAGACCGACTTGCCACCGATGCAAGCAACCAGGGCATTTCATGGCTAGCTGCCCCCTTAATACGCACCAGACACCCAGGAATTACAATTACCCCTCTGGGTCCTATCGTCCGGCCCGGGCCCTCTGTGTTAACCAAGAGGCCCCTATGGAGGGATATGTGGGGTCGCTTCACGAGGCAGACCCTGTATATGCTGCCTAAGATAACCGCCAGCACCATCGTCAGAGGGTATGGCTCGAGGGGCGATGTACCGAGGTATTGCGAGACACAGGGGCTACTATCACGCTGGTACAGAGTCATTTGGTGCCAGAGCACAAGCGGTTCGGACAGACTGTGGCCGTTAGAGTGGCGGGGGGATGTGTACAAAATTCCAACAGCTAAAGTGCATCTTGATTGGGGAGCGGGAAAGGGGGCTGTGAACGTGGGCCTAATGGATAATTTACCTGCCGAAGTACTACTGGGCAACGATTTGGGCCCCATGACTTCTGCCTATGCTCCAGTATGCAACAACGAGGCGGACCCAGTGACTACACGGGCCCAAGCCCGGACGGAGCGAGAGCTCTCACCAGTGCGGGAGACACAGGTAAGACCTACCCCAACCTTGCCTGACAGGTTAGGCCCCATACCCTGGGACACCCCAGATGCTTTCGAGGCAGAGTCTAAGACTGACCCGACCTTACAAAAGTACCGGGAACGAGCAGAGACCAGAGGGGGCGGAGCAGATAACGAAACATTCTTATGGGAAAAAGGGAAACTATACCGCTGGACAGAGAAAAGGGGACAGCGTAGGCGACAGCTGGTAGTGCCCCACAAATACCGTCAAGAAATCCTCAAAATAGGCCACGACATCCCCTTAGCAGGCCACCCAGCCGTAACCCGTACCCTACACCGCATTACTCACACGTTCTTTTGGCCAGGGGTGCACGCTGACGTTAGAACTTACTGTAACACCTGCGATGTGTGTCAACGAGTAGGAAGGCGAGGCGATCACCCTAAAGCCCATCTAGTAAATATGCCCATTGTAGAGGAACCCTTCAGCCGGGTTGCTATTGACCTAGTGGGACCACTGGCTACCCATAGTCCCTCCGGTAAGCGCTACATTCTTACAGTAGTGGACTACGCTACCAGGTACCCAAAGGCTGTCGCCCTATCCAACATACAAGCGGATACGGTAGCGAATGCACTAGTACAGGTGTTCTCCCGGGTAGGATTTCCAAAAGAAATCCTATCCGACCGAGGCACCCAATTTACGGCTGAATTGACCCAACAACTCTGGCAGGTTTGCAAAATTAAGTCCCTCCTGAGCTCCCCATACCACCCCCAGATGAACGGGCTGTGTGAGAGGTTCAATGGGACCCTCAAGCAAATGCTCAAGACGTTCACTCAGGAATACCGAGACTGGGAATGTTTCCTGCCGCACCTCCTATTTGCTTATCGGGAGGTGCCCCAGGAAACGACAGGGTTTTCTCCTTTCAAGTTGCTCTACGGAAGAAAGGTACGGGGACCCCTAAACCTGATCCGGGAGCACTGGGAGGGAGAGATGGAGGCTGACGGTGTCCCCATTGTGCCATACGTGCTGGAACTCAGGGACCGAATGGAGCAATTAGCCAAATCCGTGCGGGCTAATCTCCAGTTGGCCCAGAGAAGACAGAAAGTATGGTACGATCAGGGGGCCCGAAAGAGAATCTTCACCATAGGACAAAAGGTGTTAGTACTTAAGCCGGTGAAGACAGACAAATTGCAGGCGTCCTGGCAGGGTCCCTACCAGATCGTAGAGAAAAGGGGAGACACCACTTATGTGATAGCTAGCTGCCATGACAACAATCTTAGAAAGACATTCCATGTAAACATGCTCAAGGAATATTTTGAGCGACTAGAGAACGTGACGGCCGTATGTTGTTCCCCTCAGGAAGACCCCGACAGTTTACCCATTCCAGACCTATTAGAAAAGAGTCTCCCCACAGGTATAGTGGCGCAGGTTCAGATAGGGGACCGACTTAGCCCCACTGAAAGGGAGCAGCTCAACCAACTCCTCCAGTCCAAACACCTCACCTTCTCCCCGAAGCCAGGGTACACTACTTTAACCACCCACCAGGTAGATACTCCGGGACAAGCTCCCTTGCGCCAGGCTCCGTACCGAATCCTCGAAGCAGTTAGGACATGAATGAAGAAGGAGATCGATGAGATGCTCCAGCTCAGGGTAATTGAGCCCTCCGATAGTCCCTGGGCCTCCCCAGTTGTCTTGGTGCCCAAGAAAGATGGGACCACCCGGTTCTGCGTAGACTATCGGAGGCTCAATGAAAATACCATGACGGACGCTTACCCTATGCCCAGGGTAGACGAGCTACTCGATCGTATAGCCAGGGGAAATTACCTGACCACTATTGACCTCTGCAAAGGTTACTGGCAGATTCCCCTGGCCCCGGAGGCTATCCCCAAGTCGGCATTCGTCACCCCATTCGGCTTATATCAGTTTAGGGTAATGCCGTTTGGGATGAAGAATGCCCTAGCTACATTCCAGCGCTTGGTGGATAGGCTCCTGGATGGCTTCCAGAGTTTTGCTTGCGCCTACCTGGACGACATAGCGATCCACAGTGAGTCCTGGGAGGACCACTTAGCTCATGTGGGAATGGTTCTGGATCAGATCCGGGCTGCTGGCCTGACTCTGAAGCCAGAAAAATGCCACTTTGGGATGGCCGAGGTACAGTACCTGGGTCACCGGGTGGGGTGTGGAAAGCAGCGACCAGAGCCGGCCAAAATAGAAGCTGTCGCCAATTGGCCCACCCCCATCACTAAGACTCAGGTCCTAGCCTTCCTGGGCACGGCAGGGTACTATAGACGGTTCGTACCAGACTACAGCACACTTGCCAAACCTCTGACTGACTTGACCAAGAAGAACTTACCTCGACAGGTCCTGTGGTCTCCCCACTGTGAAACGGCTTTCCAGGCTCTCAAAAATGCTCTAATTAACGCTCCTGTCTTGGCAGCCCCAGCCCTTAACAAACGTTTTATCGTCCATACAGATGCTTCCATGTTCGGGCTGGGAGCCGTCCTCAGCCAAGTAGGCGAAGATGGAGGGGAGCATCCAGTTGCCTACATCAGCCGGAAGCTCCTGCCCCGCGAAGTCAGCTATGCAGCGGTCGAAAAGGAGTGTTTGGCTTTGGTGTGGGCATTAAAGAAATTGACTCCCTATTTATAGGGTCAGGAGTTCACTCTGGTCACCGACCATAACCCGTTGGTGTGGCTGAACCGGGTCTCTGGAGATAACGGCAGGCTATTACGTTGGAGCTTATCGTTGCAACCCTTCAATTTCACCATTACTTACAGACCTGGGAAACAGAATGGCAACGCCGACGGGTTGTCCAGACAAACCGACCTCAGCCCCGCATAACCAGCGGTCTGGAAAGCCTTAGTCTGCCCCGAAAAGGGGTCAGACCGTGTCTGCCAGAGTGTTCCACAGAAAGGGAGCACTGTTACAGAAGCATTAGTTATTTTGTTGTGAAGAGCTTATTTCCCAGCAGCAATGCCTGAACCAGCAAGCCAGCGCCTAAGAAGGGCTCCAAGAAAACTGTAACAAGTATCATTTCATAAAGAGTTAACTTTTTTTTTCAGCTTTTAGAAACTATTGCCTAAATACACGTTTGCTGGCCTCAGCTCTAAGTTTAGTGATAACCAATCCCATTGTCTAATCACCTCTGGAGCCAGACTGCTAATTGATAAGATGAACTTGTAAACTTGTTATCTTAAGTACTGTAATCCTATTGTGGCCTGTCAAAGGACAGTGCTCTCTATCTAAATGTGTGATGGGGGATTTTGTGCTTCCCCCCCTCTCCCCCTGGGAGTGCCCTATGTGCATGTAACCTTAATAAAAAGCAGGCTGGGCATCCCAGTCCTGAGTTCTTGTTTGACCCTCAATCGCAGCGTTGACTCGTTTTTGTGGGCAGAAGGGTATCCTAGCTGTACTGCAGCTAAGGGAGATTATTCTATATTTGCAAGACTCATATAGAATACTATGGAAAGCAGCTTCTCCCCTCTTTAGCAATAGGGATCCAGGCTACTAAGCGGTCCATCTCTCAGCGAGACTAAGGGTAACCGTAACACCAGAAAAGTTTAAAATCACCTATAACCTTTTCTACTTGCTATAGTAGACAGTTTAACTGTATCAATAATCAAAAAACAAGAGTCTGGACTAAGTCTAACCCTCTTAGCCTCTCTAAATAAGACTGATATCTCCCTACTCAGTCCAATAAAGAATACAAAAACTTGGGTGTAAGAGAGGCGCTGTATGAACAGCTGAGAGAACCAACAATAGCTAAAAAAGTTTAAATAAAAATATCTCAATATGTATAATACAGTGTATCGTAAAATTAGATATATATCAATATGTATAATAAACAAACATAGAAAGGGATGATATAAGCTAGTTTAATAAAAAACAATAATAAATAACAATAGTAAGTTGTGGCCACAACTAAATAAAATGATGAAGAAAAATTAGCAGCATAGATTTACAATTCACAAATCAAAACGCTATTAATTAACTATGACGGTTCAGCGATGTAATATCACTTAAATAAGGTGCAATACTAAGCCTCCTGTAAGTAAATAAAACTGAAATAGTTGGCTTGTAATTTCTCCGATAATGTCCGTATGTGATTTAAAACTGGTGAGTTAGGGTATCCTTTGTGAATGAAATAGTCCCATTGAAAGTGTGTAGGCAAATTCCTATTGCGTGTACTGAGTTGAGCTTCGTGAGTTGAAGTGAGTGAGAGACAGGGCAATCAGCTGTTTTTTTGCCGTACTGTGTTAAAGTGCAAGTGATAGATAGTTCTTTGTTAAGTGAACTGGTAGATACGTGAATTTCTTTGAATTAACTTCTTTGCAAAAAAGTGACAAATTTTCTTATTTAAGAATATTTTATCAATGTGATATTTATAAAATGTTCAATGTGAATCTTCAGCTGTATGACAGGCTTATTAGCTGCGCTCCCCGGCCAGCGTATGTGTGTAAATGCGTGGCGGAAGTACTCACAGCTGCTTCACTGTCTTGTAACAGCACTGAATCCTTTCTAGTTGCCGTTCGGCTGTTCCGTTGAAAGAATGGACAATGGTCTTCTTGATCTTCCTGGATCCTCCTGGATCTTTCCTGGGTACTATCGATAGATGATGGGTGACAATGGAAAGTGTAAACAGACTCCACAGCTTCCTATCTACGCGTTTCAGCACTATGAGTGCCTTTATCAAGAATGTTTTCGTGGAGTCAGAATGTTCCTTTTAAATGGTTCTCATAACCCGTATGTAAGACCCGTATGTTAGTAATGGGTCCTAGAGGTTCTCGGCTTTAGATATATTGTATCAAAGTGTTTTACAGAGTATCCAGTACCAAGCAAAGTAGTCTATCTGCAGAGTAGAGCTCTGTTTCCTGTCTAGAGTGGAGCTCTACTCTGCAGATAGACTACTTTGCTTGGTACTGGATACTCTGTAAAACACTTTGATACAATATATCTAAAGCCGAGAACCTCTAGGACCCATTACTAACATATGGGTCTTACATACGGGTTATGAGAACCATTTAAAAGGAACATTCTGACTCCACGAAAACATTCTTGATAAAGGCACTCATAGTGCTGAAACGCGTAGATAGGAAGCTGTGGAGTCTGTTTACACTTTCCATTGTCACCCATCATCTATCGATAGTACCCAGGAAAGATCCAGGAGGATCCAGGAAGATCAAGGAGACCATTGTCCATTCTTTCAACGGAACAGCCGAACGGCAACTAGAAAGGATTCAGTGCTGTTACAAGACAGTGAAGCAGCTGTGAGTACTTCCGCCACGCATTTACACACATATGCTGGCCGGGGAGCGCAGCTAATAAGCCTGTCATACAGCTGAAGATTCACATTGAACATTTTATAAATATCACATTGATAAAATATTCTTAAATAAGAAAATTTGTCACTTTTTTGCAAAGAAGTTAATTCAAAGAAATTCACGTATCTACCAGTTCACTTAACAAAGAACTATCTATCACTTGCACTTTAACACAGTACGGCAAAACAGCTGATTGCCCTGTCTCTCACTCACTTCAACTCACGAAGCTCAACTCAGTACACGCAATAGGAATTTGCCTACACACTTTCAATGGGACTATTTCATTCACAAAGGATACCCTAACTCACCAGTTTTAAATCACATACGGACATTATCGGAGAAATTACAAGCCAACTATTTCAGTTTTATTTACTTACAGGAGGCTTAGTATTGCACCTTATTTAAGTGATATTACATCGCTGAACCGTCATAGTTAATTAATAGCGTTTTGATTTGTGAATTGTAAATCTATGCTGCTAATTTTTCTTCATCATTTTATTTAGTTGTGGCCACAACTTACTATTGTTATTTATTATTGTTTTTTATTAAACTAGCTTATATCATCCCTTTCTATGTTTGTTTATTATACATATTGATATATATCTAATTTTACGATACACTGTATTATACATATTGAGATATTTTTATTTAAACTTTTTTAGCTATTGTTGGTTCTCTCAGCTGTTCATACAGCGCCTCTCTTACACCCAAGTTTTTGTAACTGTATCAATAATATTATAAGGAAATATCTTCCTGTATTGGACAGAGATGCCCTGTTACAAGATTCATTACAAAACCAGGGCATTAGACTACTAAGTAGAAAAGCCACAACTATTCGAAATCATCTAATTAGAGATTTCTCAATTAAAAGCAACAACTCTTGGTTACAGCCAGAAAAAGGGATTCTTTAGATGCAAAAAGATTCCCTGTAAGAGTTGTGCATTTGTGATTCCCGGTAGAGAATTTAAATCTAAGACCACAGGTAAATGTTTTGACATCAGATTTAGACTTAATTGTAATTCTAGATTTGTGGTCTACTTAATCAACTGTAAGATCTGCTGTAAACAGTATGTAGGTAGGACAACTAGGCTCCTTAAGGACAGGGTTAGGGAGCATTTGCTCTCCATTAAACATGACCCCCCCCTCCACCCCAGTAGCTAAGCATTTCGTTGAACACTTTATCTCTTTAGGTATTCCTGTTAACGACCACAACCTAAGTACTATGTTTAGCTTCCAAGGTATAGACCACGCCCCTTATGATATTAGAGGTGGGGATAGAACGGCCAAGTTGAATAGGAAAGAGGCCTTTTGGATATTTAATTTAATGACCGGCACTCCAAATGGTATTAATAAAATAACAGACCTTAGATACTTTGTAGACTAAATTGTCCATAATAAGACATATATATACACATAAATTTTTCTAACAACCTGACAAGGCAATATACATAGCTGCTCAGTACAAGTAGTAGTCTTTTTCTCTTGTCCCTCCAGAGTGCTCCTTAGCTCAAACATCAGTACATTTACTTTCGTTAAGCCTTAGACTCAGCTTTATTTGTAGATTAGATACACTATTTTTTTGCCTATACAGACATAAGTGACACTAATCATGATCAGCACAATTTTGTTCACTCACAGAATTTATTTATTTATTATTCATTACAAAAAAAACTTTTTTTTCAAATTAATTCGATAAATTTTAAACATGATCCTTACTAGGACATTTCACTCCAGCAAATTTAAAAAAAGTCACATTGCGAGTTTTATTTTTACTTATTCCAATTTTCTTTCTCACATCACATTTTATGAATCACTTTAATTCAATTCATTTTTTTTTTTTTTTTAAATAAATTTTTTATTGAGGTTTTGCACAATAAACATAAGACATAAATCGCCTTTTTGATAACAGAAGGAGATAAAAAGTATTATTAGACAACAAATATCAACAATCATAATGTTCAGCATAGATAGGCAGATGAAACCTCGATTTTTTAGTATATTAGCATAAGTGTCTGACCTAGCGATGGCTCATTTTTAGGCCAAATGGCCAATTAGTATAGTAGCTAACTGATGGTCAAGTAGATAGCTCTTAAAGAGCTGTAACAATAGTAGAAGTGAATATACGTTATGTGGGAGGGGTGAGTTTCAGCGGATAAGCACCGCTCTTAAAATGAGGGGGGGTTTGGGGTGGCGGAGCCATATGCGCAAGTACTTATATGTAATAACTTTACTTTGGAGTATCCTTGGGGACCGTATAACCAGTTAGAGTATACAGTATAAGTAAATCTTAAGAGGCTGACGTCTGATTATGCATGTGTGACAGAATGAAGATATATAATAGGTCGAACAAATGCCTAGTCTAGAATTGCAGCGTTGCAGTCTCTGATATAACTCAGTGGATAGGAGAGTAGCATTAAACAATCAATTTGTTTTTAAACCGATACTATACTATGCCTATAAACTCAGATAAATGGAGTAATAGAAATAATAATAAAAAACATTAACATTTTACCGTTTCATAAAGCGTTATGCATACATATTAAACATTTATATCAAAAGTAAGTCATATTATAGCCAAACTACAGTTAATAGAATAATTTTACGTTGATAAGTTGACATGCCTGTCCTAACTCCATTGGTGAAAAATCTAACATGGTGAAGCGCAAGTGTCTGTCAATTTCTGGAAAATGGCGCATTTAGCAAGGTGCTCATAGCCAATGTCAACTATGTAGGGGCATTATGTCAACGCTAGGGCAAACATCTTTGATAAAAATTTAGCTCTGCAGTATTATGTCTGGTATTACACAGGCCCATGGCCAAGCATTATACTCCTATCTCCACAATTATAAGCATATGTCTATGTAACTCATTCAATACTTTGTGACTTGGGATTGTAAAAAACATATTCATGAGATAATATAATGCTATATACGCCTATCAATAACTAAGTAGTGGGGTTTCCTAGTTTATTAACACAATAGTACAGTGCAGTATGACACAAAAAAAAAGATGTAGTCCGCTGCTATAGAACTGCAGTGCAAAGAGTAGCCATGTTAAGGGCACTTAAGGTATATTACATGAAAAATAAGATAACAGTGTTATCGTTCCACAAAAAGTAATAAAAACGGTGAATTCTAGCTCCTAGAATGCAATAGAGTTACAGCCCAAAATAGCCTATTCATACATAATGCATCCATGAATTAGTAGTGTCTCTTCAGTTAGCAGAGCAAGTTTATGAAAGTATGCGTATTTATAAAACCTGCGAATATACTAGAGAGACGTCATATTTAGGCGTGTGAGAGAATAGGAGTAGTAGCTTACTCAGAGTGTCATACAGAGTTTTAACATTATCCATGCCCAGTGGTGAGCTAAGCACACAATGCAGTCCTGAAATATCAAAATACAAAATACAAGCAATATAGAGAAAACCAAACATTACTCGAGAGTCATGTAGTCGAGGTAGCACAAGTAGGACTTGTTTGAATTTAGATTAGTAAAAACATAGGTGTAATACAATATATATATATACTTTTTTTCCCAATAAAAACCCTACATTGACAGTGTATATAGACAAGCAATTAATATTATTGTATGTAGTATTAAATTATATAAAGCTAACTTCACACAGATTTATTAATCTAGACTGTCTTATGAGATACCTAAGGTAAGACCTAGGTATAACAAGCTATAAGGTGTTAGCTTTATACATATATATCAGACACATTTTGAATATATAGTGAAGATGCAGCACTATAAACCTCAATGACAAGGTGACTGGATTAGGAGTACTGCAGCTTACCAGTTAGGTATTCTAGGCTCATTAAATAGGAATAGCAACTCCTGCATGTAAATAAGATCCTCAAACCATAACAACCTGAGGATCACTAGTTTGTGACAAGCTTAATCAACAGTATAAACTATAAACTAATAGACATAGGACCACACATAGGAAGGCTATATAAAATGTGAATGTCTCAAGCAAATGATCAATGTTAAGAAGGTTCATACAGTCCTTGAGAGCTTGATAAAGGTGTTACTGGGATCTTGAGTCAGCACCTGAAAATGTCCCTCGGTCCAGCAGGGGCACTAAACCTGGATTTTGGCTGACTATCAACCTATTCCACTTGGAGCTTGTTGGGATGCATAGTGTAGGATGGTATGTGAAAAATCAGAGTCTGAGACCATTACCCTCAGACAAAAGGAGAGTTGGAAATTACTTAGGTTTGTTATAAGCAGTCCCTGTAGTTCCTGAAGACACAGTGTCAATATAGCTACAGTCCGTTTCAACATCAAATCTCCACAGTGTCTAGGAATCACCTGTCTAGCCGGGTCCAGTGCGTCAATCATCACCAGAGAGTAGTTTCCCAAGTCCGAGAAGAAAACTTGGAGTAGGGCCAGAGGATCACGGCGAGCCGGCAAAGCTAAAGATGATGTCCCCTCATGCGTGCTCACTATAACCGAGCAAAGAGTCTCCTCGGGTTCTAGTTTCTTCTGCATAGACAGTGGGGGTGCAAGAGCTGAAGATCGATTCGTATCGTAGAGCCCGGTGTCTTGCATGAACCTGTAAGAGGGCTTTTCTAGATTTTCCTGGATGCCGTCTGCAAGTGCCGTACAATCCCTGACACAATAAACAAAGTCTGTGGTCTCAGCAGCATGATTCAGCTGCAGTGTAAGGGCTGATAGAAGTGACGCCAGATCCTCCTTCAGGTTCTGAAAGTGTTGCTCTAAGAGTTGTTGGGTACGGTCCTCCCAGTTTTCTAGGGCTTCCATGTTAGCAGTACCGCTGTAGGGAAGGTGCCGCCTGAAATCTCCACGTGGCGTAGTCTGGCAGTAATCATCAGCGTTATGCTCATTAGATAATAAATCTTCGGTTTCATGAAGTATGCAATCGATGATACTGGCTTTCTAGGGTTATATAAGAAAGGTTTGGGCTCTCAATATATTAATTAAGTTTAAAAATGATATCTAATAGCCCGGAGCTGTTAAGACACACGTCCTGCTGCCTCAGTAGTTGGCTCCGCCCCCTAATTCAATTCATTTTATCATTCACACAGAATAAGTTAGTTCACTTAAACACTGTAACTTTTCTTAACATATAAAGTCAAGCTGAAGAATTAATGATTATATAAGTCTTTAAATTCTCCCTTAACGTCTAATAATTAACCTTTTAACAAAGACAATTCAAATATAAATCCTTTAATATTTTAAACTCATATATGAGACTTGTAAAAATGTCTCACTTTGAATCCTCTGAGAGTCCGCTGTACATTGAATCAATAACATTGTTATTCTTTTATTATTTGCAGCTTGAAAATAATTTTATGTTTCGTTAGCATCTCTTCATATGAATTGGTTGTAGAGCAACTTTTGTACTATTTTGCTGCTTTCTTTGGAAAAGGCTGTTTCAACATGTTACTACCTTTTTTTTCAGCGCTTTCATTGTGTCTTCTGTGTTACTAATATTGATACAAGATACATATACATATGGCACCCCAGACACAATGTTATCCTAGCTGAATGTTATAAAGGGATTTTTCAAAACCCAGTAGCAGCAAGTTCCCATAGACGGCAGCATTTGTGCCTTTAACCATAATGAACAGGTGCTAATTTCGTTACGTAAGCAAGTAAGCCTTTTTAAGCTGTTTGTATTTTGACTATGTAAGTCCCTGACGAAGTGCCTCCGGGCAGGAAACGCGTCGGACGTTTGTTCTCAATGTACCCCTGAGTCTGTTTCACCCTGTGAATATTAATCTACTAAAATAAAGATTTTTTTTACCTGCACTGAGGCCTGCGGCTGTGATTAGTTCCAACACAGGTAATTCTATTTGTTCATTTGATCGTATGTTTGGATGCCGGAGGAGTGAATCCATACCTGGTATTGGGACGGCCTGAGGGGCATGACAGAGTGCGGCAACAGCGGAGAGATTATACCTGTTTCACTTACATATCCGTAGTTCTTATTAAGAACCATTGCAAGATTGAACTTTACTACTGCCACCACTTGCCAAGAGCACGGCTTTATCCTCTCAGCCTAACACATTGGTCTGTTACTTCTCACTGATTATAAGTTACATTTGGCAAGGTACAGCTTTACTCGACAAAAAACACAAGCAATACGCTATTTTATTGTTGTACATGCAAAACCTTTTTGTACACTTAATCAGTGATTTAATTACAACGTGCAGTTTTTACGAACTTTGTGTGTTATTCCTACAAATAAATACACTAACTAAAGTACAAACAATAAAAAAAGAACTAAGTTACAAAAAATAAAAAAAGAACTAAGTTACAAAAAATAAAAAAATTATTTTCAAACATTATAAAAATATTACAACAATTTTAAGCTAATTACACCTACTCTAAGCCCCCTAATAAAATAAAAAAAGCCCCCCAAAATAAAAAAATGCCCTACCCTATTCTAAAATAAAAATTGAAAAGCTCTTTTACCTTACCAGCCCTTAAAAGGGCCTTTTGCGGGGCATGCGCCAAAGAATTCTGCTCTTTTGCCTGTAAAAAAAACATACAATACCCCCCAACATTACAACCCACCACCCACATACCCCTAATCTAACCCAAGCCCCCCTTAAATAAACCTAACACTAAGCACCTGAAGATCTTCCTACCTTGTCTTCACCACGCCGGGTATCACCGATCCGTCCAGAAGAGGGTCCGAAGTCTTCCTCCTATCCGTGGCTGAAGAGGTCCATCATCCAGCTGAAGTCTTCCTCCTATCTGGGGCTGAAGAGGTCCATCATCCGGCTGAAGTCTTCCTCCTATCTGGGGCTGAAGAGGTCCATCATCCGGCTGAAGTCTTCATCCAAGCGGGGGCTGAAGAGGTCCATCATCCGGCTGAAGTCTTCTATCAAGCGGCATCTTCAATCTTCTTTCTTCCAGCTCCATCTTCATCCCGCCGACGCGGAACATCCATCCTGGCTGACGACTTCCCGACGAATGACGATTCCTTTAAGGGACGTCATCCAAGATGGCATCCCTCGAATTCCGATTGGCTGATAGGATTCTATCAGCCAATCGGAAATTAAGGTAGGAAAATTCTGATTGGCTGATGGAATCAGCCAATCAGATTCAAGTTCAATCCGATTGGCTGATCCAATCAGCCAATCAGATTGAGATTGCATTCTATTGGCTGTTCCGATCAGCCAATAGAATGTGAGCTCAATCTGATTGGCTGATCCAGCCAATTGGATTGAACGTGAATCTGATTGGCTGATTCCATCAGCCAATCAGAATTTTCCTTCCTTAATTCCGATTGGCTGATAGAATCCTATCAGCCAATCGGAATTCGAGGGACGCCATCTTGGATGACGTGTCTTAAAGGAACCGTCATTCGTCGGGAAGTCGTCGGCCAGGATGGATGTTCCGCGTCGGCGGGATGAAGATGGAGCCGGAAGAAAGAAGATTGAAGATGCTGCTTGATAGAAGACTTCAGCCGGATGATGGACCTCTTCAGCCCCCGCTTGGATGAAGACTTCAGCCGGATGATGGACCTCTTCAGCCCAGGATAGGAGGAAGACTTCAGCCGGATGATGGACCTCTTCAGCCCAGGATAGGAGGAAGACTTCGGACCCTCTTCTGGACGGATCGGTGATACCCGGCGTGGTGAAGACAAGGTAGGAAGATCTTCAGGGCCTTAGTGGGTTTATTTAACGGGGGTTTGGGTTAGATTTGGGGTATGTGGGTGGTGGGTTGTAATGTTGGGGGGGGTATTGTATGTTTTTTTACAGGCAAAAGAGCAGAATTCTTTGGGGCAGGCCCCGCAAAAGGCCCTTTTAAGGGCTGGTAAGGTAAAAGAGCTTTTCAATTTTTATTTTAGAATAGGGTAGGGCATTTTTTTATTTTGGGGGGGCTTTTTTATTTTATTAGGGGGCTTAGAGTAGGTGTAATTAGCTTAAAATTGTTGTAATATTTTTATAATGTTTGTAAATTATTTTTTTATTTTTTGTAACTTAGTTCTTTTTTATTTGTTGTACTTTAGTTAGTTTATTTAATTGTATTTATTTGTAGGTATTTGTATGTAATTAATTTATTGATAGTGTAGTGTTAGGTTTAATTGTAGATAATTGTAGGTAGTTTATTTAATTAATTTATTGATAGTGTAGTGTTAGGTTTAATTGTAACTTAGGTTAGGATTTATTTTACAGGTAATTTTGTATTTATTTTAACTAGGTAGCTATTAAATAGTTATTAACTATTTAATAGCTATTGTACCTGGTTAAAATAAATACAAAGTTGCCTGTAAAATAAATATAAATCCTAAAATAGCTACAATATAATTATAATTTATATTGCATCTATATTAGGGTTTATTTTACAGGTAAGTATTTAGCTTTAAATAGGAATAAATTATTTAATAAGATTTATTTTATTCCGTTAGATTAAAATTATATTTAACTTAGGGGGGTGTTAGTGTTAGACTTAACTTTAGGGGTTAATACATTTATTAGAGTAGCGGTGAGGTCCAGTCGGCAGATTAGGGGTTAATAATTGTAGGTAAGGTAGCGACGTTGGGGGGGGGGCAGATTAGGGGTTAATAAATATTATGTAGGGGTCGGCGGTGTTAGGGGCAGCAGATTAGGGGTACATAGGGATAATGTAGGTTGCGGCGGTGTGCGGTTGGCAGATTAGGGGTTAAAAAAATTATTAGAGTAGCGGCGATGTGGGTGTGCCTCGGTTTAGGGGTACATAGGTAGTTTATGGGTGTTAATGTACTTTAGAGCACAGTAGTTAAGAGCTGTATGAACCGGCGTTAGCCCAGTAAGCTCTTAACTCCTGGCTTTTTTCTGCGGCTGGAGTTTTGTCGTTAGATTTCTAACGCTCACTTCAGCCAAGACTCTAAATACCGGCGTTAGAAAGATCCTATTGAAAAGATAGGATACGCAATTGGCGTAAGGGGATCTGCGGTATGGAAAAGTCTCGTCTGGAAAGTGAGCGTTAGACCCTTTCCTGACTGACTCTAAATACCAGCGGGCGGCCAAAACCAGCGTTAGGACCCCCTAACGCTGGTTTTGACGGCTAACGCAGAACTCTAAATCTAGGCGATAGTAAACCCTTTACCTCAAACTATATTTGAATCATTATATCAATCAATGTGAACCTTTTATTACTTTCTTCTATTAATATTATATACCCTTAACTCTGTTAACTCCTTCATCATGGGACAGAATGATCACTTGAGCACCAAACAATGAGCATCAAATACACACGCGTACTTTATTTCTGGACACACAGACTATTGCCAAAAATTAATTAGGTCGATTCCGAATTTAACCCTTGTGGCATCCTAGTCCTCAGTCTGTGTATCCAGAATATTTCTCTTTTGGCCAAAATCGACTCCCTGTCACCTCCTCTTGTGCCTATTTTTACATTATCTATTGTAGTCCATCTAAGTGTTTTACTACTTTTATTGTGGTAATTTTTAAAATGAAGCACTAGTGGTGTAGTCAATTTTCCTAGTTTAATGTTAGATAGGTGCTCTCTAATCCTATACCTTACTTCTCTTGTAGTGAGTCCTATATATTGTACATCACATTCTATACAAGTTAGAAGGTAAATAGAATAGGTGGCTCTACAGTTTGTACAACCTTTAAATTCAAAGATCTCTCCTGTTGCGCTACTTCTAAAACCCTGTCTAGGGTCTAATTTCTCACAGGCTTTACAATTTAGGTTGCCACACCTAAACACCCCTCTGTGTTCTAACCATGAACTTCTTCTTGGGGTTACCGATTTTAATTGTGTGGGAGCAATCCTATTTCCAATGGATAATCCCTTTCTATATGTGAATCTACACTTTCTGGGATTAATCTCCTCTAGTCCATCATCAGCTTTTAACATAAGTAAATTATTTCTAATTATCTGACAGATTTCTTCATACTGATTACTATATTGAGAGACAAAGGTCACTATTTTCTCCTCCTCTATTTTATGCTTTCCTGATAAATTTCTGTAATTCAAGAAATTTGACCTATCCTGGTCATCAATATCTTTTCTCACTGAGTCAATATCTTTTTGTTTATATCCTCTTTCCCTCAGTCTCTTATTGAGATCCTCTGCTTGTCTGCTATATACCTCTGTATTCGTACAGTTCCTCTTGAGTCGTATGTATTGACCCCTTATTACCGATTTAAAGACCCTTTGCGGATGGTTACTGCGGGCATGCAAAATGGTATTGCCCGATATGGGTTTTCTGTATATCTCCACATCAATCTTTCCTAGATTCCCTCCTCTGAGGGTAACATCCAGGTAATTTATACTTCTTTTGCCCACCTCAAAGGTGAATTTTATCCCCACATCATTTATATTCAGCCTTTCCACAAACCTCTCTGCATCCTTGGGACTACCACCCCACACAAATATCAAATCATCTATGCATCGTTTATAATAAACAATCTATCTATATTTTCACCTCCAAAGATGTGGGACAGCTCCCCCCATCCCATGAACAAATTCGCATAGGATGGCGCAAACTTTGCTCCCATGGCCGTCCCACATCTTTGGAGGTAAAAATCCCCCTCGAAGGCGAAGAAGTTGTGGCTCAATAAAAATTCTGTTACCCTGGACTCCAGACAATGTCGTGGCAGAATGGAGAACCTAGTCAACTGGAAGGGGTATGGTCCTGAGGAATGGTCCTGGCAACCTGTGGCTAATCTCCACACCAATGCAAAGGTTCGGACCTTACATCAGAGGCACCCTGACAGGCCTTTCCTGGTTCACAACTGGAGGTCACTCCTTGGTGGGGGGCCCTGTCATGGTACCAGGGGTACCTTTTTACCTGGGCACCGAAGGGGGCTCGGTGGGTGCAGTCTCGGCACCCCCCTCCTGACTGTCATGGTGTTAGTAGGTGTCTGCGCAGGTGCACGCGCATGGCTGACATGCACGACCTGTTCTGGCTCCTAACAGACAGGGGAAGTGTTCTGTGGTTACACCCTTATCTACCATAGGTTCTCAGGTAACTGCTGCACCTGCGGTACCTGAGCAATGGAGGCGTTCCTGGCCCTTGCAGGGTTTAAAGCCTGGACAGCCCTCTCACTCATTGCTGAGTTATTCTGCTTGCTGATTCACAGAGACTAAGCACTTAGCCTGTTTCCTCAACCTTGTATTCTGGATTTCCCTGGCTTTTTACCTTTGGCTTGTTTTTTGATGTTGCTTCTTTGCTGCCTGCACTGGCCTCAGATAGTTCTGACTTTGATTTGATCTTTAACCCTTGACTGTTGTGGCGCCTTGGACTTTGTTTTTTTATTGTTCTCTGCCACTGGGTTCCGTTCCTGCTTCTGGGAAGTTCCTCTTCCTGCTACAAATTGCATTTTGATAGCGCAATGCTAAAATAAGTTATTTAATTTGCAGGTATCAAAGAAAAAGATCAGATACAATCCGCTTTTGCAGTGATTACCTGGAATTAGACATATACCTGCAGAAATACTGACAATATGTAGCTAACGTAAACTGTGAGTATGAGAATTTTCACTTTCATTTAGCTGGTTTCATTTAATTCAAATGACTTGTTTTTTTTTGTTTTTTAAATATATGATTAATTAGTTACTCAGAGTAATTGAGGCAGCTGTAATCATTTTATTATAGTATTTAAAGGGCCATTATAGTCTAAAAAATGCATAATTTAATTCTTTAGAACATGTAATTTTAAAACAAGCAACACTTCACCTCTATGGCCTGGATTATAAATTGTGCCATAAATCCTTATCTTACACACACCACGCAATGTGGCCGTACTGCTATTTCCATTGCGCCGCCATTACAAGTGTCAATCAAATTTTCTTTTTGCGTGCATTATGGTACAGTTACCCGCATGCCGCACACAAACCAAGTTCTGACTCGGCGTGCTCGTGCACGTATCGCCCCATCAAGATCAATGGAGAAAAAATGTTGGAAAAAAAACTTACACCTGCAATTGTGAAATCGCCATCGCATTTTCACATTCCCCATTGAAGTCTATGGAGAAAAGAAAGTTATCAAAAGCCTAACAACCTAACATAAACCCCTTGTGTAATAACCCCTAAAATGCCGTCCCCCCACATTGCCAACAACTAAATAAACCTGTTAACCCCTAAACCGCCACCCACCCACATAGCCAACAACTAAATAAACCGCCGTCCCCCCACATCGTGACTACCTAAATTAAACTATTAACCCCTAAGCCTAACAACCTTTAACTTTAAATTACAGTTACAATATACTAACTACCTTAAAATAAATAAAATCTTAGCTGTGAAAAAAATAATTAAAACCTAAGCTTAAACAAAAAAAAAATAACATTACTTGTTTAAAAAAAAAAAATAATGAAAAAATAACATTACTAAAAATAGTCCTTAAAATGGCCCCAAAGTTAACAACTCTTTTGCCTTAAAAATTAAAAAATGACCCCCTAACATGACAACCCCCCTACCCCCCAAAATAAAAAAATTTAACTAAAAAATCCTAATCTACCCATTGCCCCGAAAAGGGCATTTGGATGGGCATTGCCCTTAAAGGGCATTCAGCTCTTTTTCTGCTCATTAAAAATAACAAAAGCCGGGGGCGTGTCCAGGCGGTAGCCATGAATGGCTGCAATATTTGGAGCTCTGCATACCATCAGAATAATCCGCCGATTATCAGAGGCTGCATTTTCCATCTGCTCTATTAGCCTTCATATTATGACTTATAACACGTTTCACTATAGATCGATCATATTTTGAATAGACTTGCCTCATTAGAAGCCCAAATCTGGACCGTTAGAGGGAATGCGGAGGCCATACTACATTCTCTCTGACACCCACCTCATAACCCCCCCCCCCCCCCGGTTTTCCAGGTAAAGTAGTTCCGGAAACTACAATAATTCAAAGCCTTTAATTATCATGCTAGCTATTCTTGAACTATCTGCAAAACAAGCATAGCCCATACAGAATTTCAGCCTTGGACTCTCAGGACTCATCATGGCCGAGCAAGCACACCACAGAGTTATCATAGCCTCATTACAGGCCCTAGAACAGAAAATGTGCACACAGTTTAATGACTTACTCGAATTGCTACACCCAAGCAACTCGAGGGCGCTGGGGGACGAATATTAACTCTCAGAGTGGTATCTCAAAACTAAACTTCCAAACACTCGCTGAACCTATACCTGGGACCCGTAGAGGATCTATGCAGTGACATGGGATCATTTCCAATGCTAATCAGCCTCCCTCTCCTACCTCAGTGAATGTGGATGAATGCAGTTCAGTTGTTCAGTGGCGTCTATTACCTGATACGAGTCCGCTTCTGCTTGCTAGAGAAACTGACATCTGGAGGAAGGTACCTGTTGGGTGTTTGGTGGTGCATGTGTGATTCCTGGCTAGGATGTAAACGTTTGAGAAGAGACTCCATAAAGATTGATAAGCTACGAAGAGTAATGAGACAGGACCTAGACTATGCTTCATCCTTCTGCAGCCCTCGCACAGGAATTGGGTAACTTATTTCCTCCCGTACTATCAGTCAAGGATTATTGAGGCTTCACCTGGGACTTCCATTTGTTTCCTATACGCCCCTTGTTATCGTTTTATAATGTTCTAGTTTTGGACATTCTACTGTTGTGGACATTTTTATCTAATATCACAGCTTGTGATGAGTTAATTTGTCTCTAAATGTATACTGGAGGTGTCTGGGTTTTATTGAATATGTAAGTTCCCTATATTGTTGTTTAAGATGTTTGCCATTACTCAGCTAAATATTAGCTAGGCAATTATGGTTACCTTTTCACTTGCCCATAGCGAACCGTTCATTAAATATTAGTACTTGAAATAGAGCAGCTAAGATCTGCTGGAAGGGCTTAACTCTCCTCGTGGCACAATTGGGTATTACCCATATTTTTACAATTACGTATCTTAGTCTCAAAAGGAATGTGTTTAACATGGTGGAGAGTTGAGATTTTTAATAGAATTTGTTAAGCTTCTAGTTTAATAGCCTTATAAGATTGAGATATGGGTTCAGCGTAGATCTCTCTTCATGAGTTGCACAAACATCTTCTCTTTTCCTATGGGATATCACTAGATTGACATGGGAAAAGATATAGCCGTCTAGAGGAATACTATACCTTATTGATGCACTGTCTGCGGCCGGGACTTTACAATCTTGATACCACTTTCCTCTTACACATAAAATCTAGTAGAATGTCACTAGGGCATATGTTATGGTTTTTACTACTATGAGAATCTCAGTGCCAGTCTCGTATATCATCCTAATGGAGAGCAAAAATAAGAGTAGTAATGGTACTTGTCACAATTTTGCCAATAACCTCAATAAAAACTTATTAAACAAAAATAACAAAAGCCCTAGGGGCCTATTTATCAAGCTCTGTACGAAGGTGCACTGAAGGTGTTTATTCAGTAAGTCCGATAGAGTATGATGTAGTCCTCTAAAGTTCTTTAGAGGACTACATCATACTCTACCGAACCAACTGAATAAACACCTTCAGTGCACCTTCATTTACATTTGTTTTTTATGGCTATGGTAGAGGAGGGACACTAAGGAAATTCACTACCCAGTACAGACCAGAGAGGATATATGTATACAGGCATACTTTGTTTTTAAATCCTGTAAGTGTTAATTTGTCTTTTTGCGCACTTATGTTTATTAAAATGATCTGCACCTGCAGCTATTAGATTAAGTGTAATTCTTTTTTATTTTTGATCATTTCGTTTGTTATTTTTCTCAATTTAGTGTTTGTTATTTTTTTTGTCATTTAGTATTTTTTATTTTTTGTAATTAGATACCTTGTAATTTTTATAGTAGTGATTTTTTAATGTGTATTTTAGTTTTCTTTCATTGGTAGTTAGTTTAATTTTAGTTTAACAGTTATATTAGTTTAATTGTTAGTTTAAACTTAGTTTTTTTAATTTGACAGGTAAGTTTTAATTTAATTTAAGATAGGGAAATTGTCATTTCAATATAAAGTTAGGGGGTCGTTAGGTTTAGGGGTTTCTAGTTTAAATTAGTTTATTGCGATGTGGGGGGCTTTCCGTTTAGGGGTTAATAGTTGAATTTAGCATATTTTGTTGTGGGGGGCTTGAGGTTTAGGGGTTAATAGGTTTATTATAGTGGTGTCGGTGTCGGGGAGCGTCGGAATAGGGGTTAATAACTTTAGTATAGTGGGGGCGATGTGGGCGGACGGCAGATAAGGGGTAATAATATTTAAATAGTGTTTGCAATGCGGGAGGGCAGCGGTTTACAGGTTTATAACTTTATTATAGTGCTGACGATGTCGGGGTGCGGCGGAATAGGGGTTAATAAATGTTATTACTGGCGGGAGCGGCAGATTAATACCTTTAATATAGTTTTTGCGATGTGGGAGGGTCTCGGTTTAGGGGTTAATAGGTAGTTTATGGGTGTTAGTGTACTTTGTAACACTTTAGTTATGAGTTTTATGTAACAGTTTTGTAGCGTAAAACTCATAACTACTGCTCTCAGATGGCGGAACGGATATTGTCATCATAGGGTGTTTAGTCTCACCGCAAAACTCGTAATTGCTGCGCTATAAGTCCCATGAAAAAAATGTCATTTTTACCAGTGCGGGACTGACATTGCGGTACAGACTAAAATTCTTGTGGTACAGCTATACTGACAAGACTTATAATGGCTGCGTTGCTGTTTCAACGCTGAAATTACCATTTTTTCAGCATTAAAACACGAACGCGCAACTGGTAATCTTCCTGTGAGTGAGTTAATAGAACTGAACTATATAGGAGAGGAACAGAACGGAGGGGGGTAAAAAAAAAAAAAAAGGAAGGACCCAAGAAAAGTGGAAGCACTCGGCCAACCTAAGTTAGACGAGTAGAGGAAAGTTTAGATAGAAAGAAATAAAGAATACAGTGAGGGAAAGTACGGCTCAACAGAGCCCACTCCTTTAGGTGAGATGGATTTATAAACATAAAGATTTTACAGTTATGAGTCTCATGTACGGGTTTTGAGTTCTATAACAGGAATGGTAACATTGCAACATGTGGAAATAAAACAAAACAACAAACTTAACTAGTGCAAACACAAATACATTTTGAGATTAAGCTGGATCAAGTAATTTGACCAAGTAGGTCTAAAGTTCAACATTGTGAGTAAACTTTACTTTGGGTGTTAAGTCAATGAAGTGGATTTGAACAGTAATGCCAGATGTAATTACTAGGTGAAGGTACCTGTAGTCTGGTACTTACATATTCAGACATTCACAAACTTGCGTTGTAAATGTTCGGGTAGAGTCCACGGAATTAGTTGGTATAGTGTATTGTTTCTTCTTTTCTACCAGAAACTTCTGAGCACAATCTTCTTTGTGGCTTAGGTTTTAGAGGTGAGGCAGGAACTATTGTGTTGTCTGAGAGCGGCAGATCTTCTGGGGTGGGTATGTCCAGTTTCTTGCAGAAGTCGTTCACACTGGCTAGGTCTTTACATTCCATATATCTTCCATTTTGGAGATTTGCAGCGAGACAGGGAAACCCCATTTGTAGGGAATTCTAAGACAGCGTAGATGGGAAGTAAAGAAAGCAAATTATTTTCAAAGCTGAAGAGTTCTGGTTGAGAGGTCCTGGTAGATTTGGATTTTTGCACCCAAGTAAGAAAAGGATGGTTGAGCTCTAGCTAGTTGGAATATTTTGTCTCTGTACCTATAACTTTGAAATCACACTATAATGTCTCTAGGAGGCTGGTTGTCATTTGGTTTAGGCCGTAAAGATTAATGTGCCCTTTCCAGTGGGGGTTCCTCTATGACCTAAGAATTGGCTATAGCTAGGGATTGGAACAGGCTTTGTAAATGTTCATGGATATCTTCTCCTTTCACTAACTCAGGGATCCCACGAACGCAGAGATTATTTCTTCCGGCTCTGTTTTCAATGTCATCTATTTTATTTTCTAGGTCAGCAGTCTGAGATTGTTGTGTTTCTATAGATTGAGACATGTTGGTCATTTCACTGACTAGTTCTTGTCTCCCATCTTCAAAAGTTTCTACATGGAAGACCAGTTCATTTATGTCTTTTTTTAATTCTGCACATTCATTTTTGATACAGGATTTTAATTGGTTTATGAGAGCTTCCATAGTTTTTAAGGCTATAGGGCCATCTTCAGGCTGTACGAGGGAGCTAGTAGGTACTAAGGAAACTTGGGATATATCAGGATTATGTGATAAAGATTCTTCCTCACTGTTTGCTAGTGGGATGTCTATAAGTTTCTTTTTATTCATGCTCTTAAAGAAAGTATTCACTGTGGTTGCTGTATTATTGGATTTAGAAGTTCTATCTGATTTTGAAGTGCCATCATGGGGCCTCAGTGCCAAAATAAGCGGTTAAATTAAACCTCCATTCTGGAGAGATCTGTGTAGGGCTCTTTTTGCAAGGCTGACCTTTAGATAGATATGGCCTCAAAGGGTATGATAGTTATAGCAGCTGGAAACTAGCTTGGGCTAGACAGAATGGAGACCAGGTTATGGTTAATACACAGTTATTATTATTATCGGTTATTTGTAGAGCGCCAACAGATTCCGCAGCGCTAGGGTATTAGCAGTATTGATCATTAGCTCCTGTGAGTAACAACTGCAGCTCATTGCTACAATGGTATATGAATTATAAGGTAGATCAATACATCTTATTCTGCTGGTTTCACTGGGTCTATGCTTTTATGCTTTGATTAGGGATTCCTGTTTACATCAGTCAGCTGGAAAAGTTATATCTGCTGTGTTGCAGTTAGTAAAGAGATGTTGCATGTCAGTGTTCATGGTATCCATGCTTCCTTAACCCTGAGATGGCAGAGCAGAAGTAAAGTGCGTCACTCTGCTGCCGATCAAGGCATCCATTCAGGAGTTGCTAGGGTATAGCTGTGCGGTCCCTGGAGCCCAGCGGTTTATACTCAGATGCTGTATTTTATAGGTGAGGTGGTGTGATCTGTAGCATCACTATGCTGCGATGGGCAAGTCCCATGTGAAGGGCCGACTTTGTTTGCGGCCTACACCGCGGCTGTATTATCTATCTCAAGCCTCCTTTCGGAGTTAAAAATTTTGCTCCCTAAGCTAATCGTCACCTCGGTGAAGAGTGGGTGCACTCGCTGGGCACATAACTGGAGCTGGATTGACCTGGAAGTAGGATCTGTCTGTGCCGTTTCAGGAGCTCTAGTGAGGTGCGGCCATCTTGGACGCCTGCACACTCCGCCCTCCCTTGATTTGCTGAATGATTTTTCTGTATCGAATCATGTCCGCCCGACATTGCTAAATGCCGAAAGCGTACGCTGTCGGCATTTAACATTGCACAAGTATTTCTTGTGAAATGCTTGTGCAATGATGCCCCTGCACATTCGCAGCCAGTCGGCTGCTAGCAGGGGGTGTCATTAATCCCGATCGGATCGGGATGATTGCAGTGGAGGACAAGTTGAGAGCAGCCGTGGCTTCTTACCTTATGTTTCCGGGAAGACGGAAACTACGGGCAGAAAAAGCAGCATCCGCTGCTTGTTAAATCTCCCCACAAGTGTTTAATGTCCCTTTAAAGCCATGAACAAAAACATTAATATATTAACCAAACATAGGAGTATGGCATAGATGTAAGTAAAACAATGTAATAGTTACATATTTCAAATGTATTTTTAGTCGATCACAGGTGAACATGGCATGCACAAAACAAGTCTTTTATATCACTGTGAGCATCAAAAAATATTGAAGTTGCATTTAAAACCTAAGAGTGGTTGTTTGCTTGTGTAAAGAAAGAATAAGAAAGTATTTAAACCAGCAGCAAAGAAGATGCGGTAAGTAATTTATACCAGCTGAATTTAATAAAAATTTGTGGCTTGATTTAAACATTTGCTAATTCAACTCACCCACGGTTTTACGACATTAGTCGCCAATCGCTTAAGGATTGGCACAGGTTGGCAGTTTTGCCGCAGCTGTCAGGGCAAAATGATAATGGTTTCCCGGGACTGCCTAGTGTTACGGTTGCCTCCAGGCTGTCTGGAAGTTGGACCGTAGAAAAGGATGCTCCTAGCGCTCCCCAAAGCAGCAGCACCGTAGTCACTCTAACTGCTGCGTAGCCACCATAAGTAACGCAGACTCTATGAACCACCGCTGCTGGGCTGGTATCTCGCCGTCTGCTCTGCGCCCTGGACCTACGACCAGGCTCCAGTAGGTGAACCTCTTCCTTCTGTAGCAATCCCCGTAGCTAAAGGAGTATGAAAAGCATAGCAATCCCTGTAGTGATTATAGCTGAAGCTGTCCCCTACAAACATGAGTCAAAGCTGCAAGTTAGAGGGACAGAAATAGGTCTGATGTGCTGGAGCACACAGCCTGCTTTTTATTGAGGTTACATGCAAACAGGACACTCTCAGGGGGAGGCATAAAATCCCCCATCACACATTTGATATTAGATAGAGAGACACTCCCTTTGACAGGCCACAACATTACTTCAGCAGATAACATTTTACACACAATAAAACAATGCAGTCCACCTTATAACTACTAGAAGTCTGATTAGACAATGGGAATGTTTTATCATTAAACTTAATTAGAGCTGATCCCAGCAAACTTGTATTTAGAATGCTTCTTGAAGCTGAACAAAGTTATCTCTGTAGTTCTGACCGAAGGGTCTGTCACATAGCACTTAATGGCACACAATGAAACTGAACCAAGTGGGAGAAAGCCAGGGACAAGTCATTTCACAGGTCTGGGGACATAGTCTTAAAGGGGCATTGTTCACCAAAGTCACAATATGTCCCCAGACGGCTCTTAAAGGGCCACACACACCCAACAAAAGTCAATATGTCCTCAGGGGCACAATCTTCCAGGGGCCATAGTCATGTGGAAGGAGGCTGGCAAATAGGCTTCTCCAAAATCCAGGGAAGCAGGGCAATTTTCCATTTAAAGGGCCAGTTACAAACAGCAGTTTGTAACATATCTCCCCTTTTGGAGGGAGACTAACCAGGCACCTGACCTTCTGCCGGTCAGTGCCTAAGTTAGTCTCGCAACCCACCCACAAATAATCGTTAGCAGCAAAGTAGCCCCCCCCACAATACGTAGTACTGGCCTGTAAGTTCCAGGTTGTAGGATAAAAGTGTAGCATCCTCGGCCTTCCTGGCGCAGCTGGGCAAATAGCTGATGGTACTTGGGGGGCAGAGGCCAGCGGCACTCTGCCCTGGTGCCAGCGCTTCTGCTGGGGTGAGGGGTTTGCAGGCCAGTCCTGTAACAAGGACAAGGTCGGTAGGGCAGAGGCCAGCAGCGCTCTGTCCTGATGCCAGCTCTTCTGCTGGGGGAATTGGGGCATAGCCCTGCCCGGTGGCAAAGGGAACGTGGGGGTTAACATCTCCACTGTTAACCCTGGGCCCAAGTTAGGAGTTAACTGGGGAGGGGGAGATTGGCTTACCTCCTCCTCCTGATACTCCGGCGGCCGTTGGGAAGGGAGGTCGATGCTCTCCGCTTCCTGTGGAACATGCTGCGGCTGGGGAGAGAGACCGGTTGTCTCCTCTCCCTGGAAGGCACACTCCGGCTGGGGAGGGAGGTCGATGCTCTCCCCTCCCTGTAGCTGGGTCTGTCGCTGGGGATCTGGGCCGCCTGCCCAGCATCCCTGTAGGGCCGGTAGAGAGACTGTGGTCCCATCTCCACCTGCCTGCTGGGGGTCCTCCCAGGACCAGTCTATGAGGCCTGCTGCCTCTGGTATCTCTGGTTGGGGAAGGAGACCGGTTGTCTCTTCCCTCTGCACGGTATACTGCTGCTGGGGATGGAGGTCGCTGCTCTCCTCTCCCTGTAACTCCGGCTGCCGCTGGGGAGGGAGGTCGTTGCTCTCCGCTCCCTGTGACTCACTTTCTCGCTGGAGACCAGGTGTCCATACCCTTAAACTCCACAGTTGGCGCTCAAAGGCTCGTGCAGCTTTGTTCTCCGTATCCAATTCCCGGATGATGCGACTGACTACCTCCTGCGCAGGGTCTGGACCATATCGGACTAGCCGCCTCTTTACCTCTGGAACGAAATCCGCGCCCTCATAGCGACGGATCCGGTTGAGGTGCTCTTCACATGGTTCTGACCAGTATCTTGTCAGCTCCATGCTGCTGTAGGTAGGGACGCCGCGCAGTGGCTAGCGTTGCCCTCAATTACTCTCCTACGATACCAGTGCTGTTGTGGTGCTGCTCCTTGCACTAGGACGCCAATCCCACCGCTGCCGCCAAATGTTACGGTTGCCTCCAGGCTGGCTGGAAGTTGGACCGTAGAAAAGGATGCTCCTAGCGCTCCCCAAAGGAGCAGCAGCACCGTAGTCACTCTAACTGCTGCGTAGCCACCATAAGTAGCGCAGACTCTATGAACCACCGCTGCTGGGCTGGTATCTCGCCGTCTGCTCTGCGCCCTGGACCTACGACCAGGCTCCAGTAGGTGAACCTCTTCCTTCTGTAGCAATCCCCGTAGCTAAAGGAGTATGAAAAGCATAGCAATCCCTGTAGTGATTATAGCTGAAGCTGTCCCCTACAAACATGAGTCAAAGCTGCAAGTTAGAGGGACAGAAATAGGTCTGATGTGCTGGAGCACACAGCCTGCTTTTTATTGAGGTTACATGCAAACAGGACACTCTCAGGGGGAGGCATAAAATCCCCCATCACACATTTGATATTAGATAGAGAGACACTCCCTTTGACAGGCCACAACATTTCAGCACTTCAGCAGATAACATTTTACACACAATAAAACAATGCAGTCGACCTTATCACTACTAGAAGTCTGATTAGACAATGGGAAAGTTATTATCACTAAACTTAATTATAGCTGATCCCAGCAAACTTGTATTTAGAATGCTTCTTGAAGCTGAACAAAGTTATCTCTGTAGTTCTGACCGAAGGGTCTGTCACATAGCACTTAATGGCACACAATGAAACTGAACCAAGTGGGAGAAAGCCAGGGACAAGTCATTTCACAGGTCTGGGGACATAGTCTTAAAGGGGCATTGTTCACCAAAGTCACAATATGTCCCCAGACGGTTCTTAAAGGGCCACACACACCCAACAAAAGTCAATATGTCCTCAGGGGCACAATCTTCCAGGGGCCATAGTCATGTGGAAGGAGGCTGGCAAATAGGCTTCTCCAAAATCCAGGGAAGCAGGGCAATTTTCCATTTAAAGGGCCAGTTACAAACAGCAGTTTGTAACACCTAGCTCTGCCCACAACATGACCGAACTCTGCCCGCCCATTACATGTCTGGCCACTCTCATAGCATGCATGGAGCCCAACCCCTGTCGAAGCCCCGCCGACCAAACAGTTAGCCACAAGTCCTCTTCACTATGTCCCTTTAATGAAATATGAGTTGTATTCTCATTATATTTTATGTTGGAAGTTCATTTCTAAATATGACTTTTAATATCTACAAATATATATATAAATTATTTTGTTATCTGCTTAGTATAATATGGCACTCACAGGGCGTTACGTCAGCTTGGGCGTTGATTAAATTTTCTTTTAGCTCTAATAAACCCATTTACCTCTATCAGACTGGCAGGTGTGATTCACCCTTTCTGTATTTTGCATGGCTGGAAATACAAGATATTCTTAATACATAGTATGTATATTAAGCCTGCATTAAATTGTGCTGACATCATAGTTTGGCTTGCCTTTAATTTAAAGGAAGGGTACACCTACATTCTGTACTTTTTCCATCCTGAAGACATAAAGGATCAGTATATACCTTGGGATTTTAATATAAAATGTTTAGTTAGTAATAATAAAACATTTTGCAATATAATTGAATTAGATACTCGCATCATTACACAGTGCAGCGTGCTCATTATCAGTGTATAGATACATCATTATACAGTGCAGCGTGCTCATTATCAGTGTATAGATACGCACATCATTATACAGTGCAGTGTGCTCATTATCAGTGTATAGATACTCACATCATTATACAGTGCAGCATGCTCATTATCAGTGTATATATACTCACATCATTATACAGTGCAGCGTGCTCATTATCAGTGTATAGATTCTCACATTATTATACAGTGCAGCATGCTCATTATCAGTGTATAGATACGCACATCATTATACAGTGCAGTGTGCTCATTATCAGTGTATAGATACTCACATCATTATACAATGCAGTGTGCTCATTATCAGTGTATAGATACTCACATCATTATACAGTGCAGTGTGCTCATTATCAGTGTATAGATACTCACATCATTATACAGTACAGTGTGCTCATTATCAGTGTATAGATATTCACATCATTATCAATGTATAGATATTCACATCATTATACAGTGCAGTGTGCTCATTATCAGTGTATAGATACTCACATCATTATACAGTGCAGTGTGCTCATTATCAGTGTATAGATACTCACATCATTATACAGTACAGTGTGCTCATTATCAGTGTATAGATACTCACATCATTATACAGTGCAGTGTGCTCATTATCAGTGTATAGATACTCACATCATTATACAGTGCAGTGTGCTCATTATCAGTGTATAGATACTCACATCATTATACAGTGTAGCATGCTCATTATCAGTGTATAGATACTCACATCATTACACAGTGCAGTGTGCTCATAATCAGTGTATAGATATTTAGTATCATTATACAGTGCAGTGTTCTCATTATTAGTGTATAGATATTCACATCATTATACAGTGCAGTGTGCTCATTATCAGTGTATAGATACTCACATCATTAAACAGTGCAGTGTGCTCATTATCAGTGTATAGATACTCACATCATTATACAATGCAGTGTGCTCATTATCAGTGTATAGATACTCACATCATTATACAGTACAGTGTGCTCATTATCAGTGTATATATACTCACATCATTATACAGTGCAGCGTGCTCATTATCAGTGTATATATACGCACATCATTAAACCGTGCAGTGTGCTCATTATCAGTGTATAGATACTCACATTATTATACAGTGCAGTGTGCTCATTATCAGTGTATAGATATTTAGTATCATTATACAGTGCAGTGTGCTCATTATCAGCTTGTAGATACTCACATCATTATAGTAAAAGAGAAATGCTTAGGAGCGCTAAATAGCTAAAGGTTAAAAAGACATTAGGAGGTGAACCAAAAAGTTATACACCACAAGCTAGTAAAAGCAATAGTTTTATATTTCTAAAATAAGCTAAAATCAGAACATAGATACAAATGTAACAAGTGTGTAATTCTAAAGTAATAAATGTTACTTAACAATTTGCAACAATATAATAAAAAAACGACGTCTCCGATTAGAGTAAAAATAAGATATTACAATGTATAATTGCCACCACTAAGAAAGTAGAAAAAATGTGTTTTGCAAAACATATCAGTCAGTTCAAATTTCAACCCGAATAGTCATAGTTTATAAATCTGTATATCCAAATTTAGGAAGTGTAGACATATAAGTCCTTATGTTAAAGTATTTAACCAAATACCTGACGTTGCGAGTGTCACAGTTACGGGACCGCAGCTAGGTGTGTAGGCTGTTTGGCGTCAGTGTGTACCTTCTCAGCTGTTAAACCATACGTCACTGGTCTATTCAGCTGCTCCGGTCCTATTGGACAATCTCAATTTCAAACACTCCAGGGGTTTTTTTCAGTCAGGTAAATAGTATCCTGCTCTTAGTGCAATGGCATGCTGGATACTCACAGTGTATATCCTTTAGCGGACTTAGGTAAAAAGTTCAGATGTTTCTTCTATCACAACACCGGTCCATAGGTATAAAGGTAGCAGATTTCCACTATATTCAAGCTTTATATGGGTAGGCAATCCTTACGCCTATGAGTCCAATGTAAACTCCGCTGTCCACAGAGGAGTTAAAACAATTATAAACAATTTTGACTGCATAAAAATCATCAACCGGTTTCTCCCTCCATGAGGGCTTTTTCAAGTTGAAAGCTGGCAGTCCTAAGCTTTCTTTTTAAAAGAGGCCAAACTTTTTCATTGGTCCCATTAATTAATTGAAATTTAAGGTGGTAGTGAAAAGATGCAAGTGGTGGCAATCTTAAGGTGGTAATGGCAATAAAAAACATTCCATATTTATTCTATAAGAGATACATTATCTCAAACAACTAGTCATAAAGTGAAAATAGCATATGCATAATTAAACATGTGTATATTATATACTGTTAGATAAATATTTATTCAAGAGTGTAACTTTAAAAGTGTATATTTAAAAGTATGTAGGATAGGTGTATCTAGATGGGATTAGATGGGATACGTGATATAGTAGAGGTTTATCTTTCAAAGATAAACTGAGAACAAAGACAAAAAAAAAGGAAGAGGTTTATCTTTCAAATATAAACTAAGAACAAAGACAAAAAAAAATTGTTTTCAGTCTAGTAGGAAAGGTGAAATATCCATTTCAGAATTGAGGCCTGCTGGGTACAGGGTATTATATTTATAAATATACTCTGCTTCTTTTAATTAGAGACATTTATCTATATTTCCTCCCCTCCCTCCAATTAGTTTTGACTATTTGGATACCCCAATATTGTAAGTCCTTAGTTTGTCCATTATGGACCTCTTTAAAGTGCTTATATAATCTTGTATCATCTAACTTTTTTTCTATGCAAAGAATATGTTCCCTGATGCAATCTTTTAACATTCTTTTTGTTTCACCAAAATAAATCAGTTTGCAAGTGCATTGTAATGTGTAGATCACTCCTTTCGTTGTGCATCTAATCAGATCTTTAATTACTAATTCGTCCTCTACATTAGGCAAGGTTAGGGTTAATTTTTTGCAACTGTGTTGGCAGGCCTTACAAGAGCAACAGGGATAAAAACCTGAAATTCTTTTTCCATACAGATCTTTATTTGTTTTATCTTTCTATCTTTTAAACTCACTTTGTGCCAGCATAGATCTAAAGTTCTTAGTTTTTCTGAATATCAGTTTTGGTGTTTGTGAGAGTTTATCTCCTATTACTGGATCAACTTTGAGTATATGCCAGTGTCTTTTTAGGATGTTTCTAATAGTTCCATGATCATCACTAAAATCAGTGATGAAGGGAACCTCTATTTGTTGTCCTGTTGAAGCATTCTTTTGTTTATAGAATAATAGGGATTTTCTATCTGTATTTCTGGCTCTGATTACTGCTTTGTTAATATTATCTTCTTGTAACCTCTATCTTTAAATTTATCGATGAGGATTTCGATCTGATTTTCAAAGTCAGACATTCTTGAGCAGTTTCTTCTTATTCTAAGGCTCTGCCCGACAGGAATATTATTTTTCCACTGTTTTAAGTGGCAACTGTTTGCATGTATGAAACTATTCGAATCCACTTTTTTAAAGTGGGTTTTTGTCTCCAGAACATTATTACATACCATAATTTCTAGATCCAGGAAGATAATAGAGTCTCGACTATGGTTAGAGGTAAACTGGAGGCCCTGATCATTAATATTTATCTGTTTAAACATTTCAAATAAATCAGATTATGACCCTCTCCATACAATCAGGAGATCATCAATATATCTCCTATAGAGCACAAGGTTTGCACCATAGCTGTTTTCATGGAAAAAACGTTCTTCCCAATTTCTCATGAAAAGATTCACATAGCTAGGTGCAAACCTCGTGCCCATAGCAGTACCCTCTATTTGCAGATAGAGTTTTATATTAAATACAAAATAATTATTTTCTAAGATAAAAGCAATGCTTTTCAGTATAAAGGTTTTCTGTTCTAATTTAATTTCAACATCTTTATCCAGATAGTTTTTTACTGCCTGTATGCCCAATTGATGGTTAATAGCAGTATACAGGGAAGTGACATCACATGTCACTAAAATTAAATCTATATCCCATTTGATAGTGCCCAAAATATTTAATACCTGAGTAGAATATTTTCAATATGAGTCCAGATTTTTAACATATTTTTGTAAAAAGGAATCTATATATTTGGATTGATTAGATGATAGTGCCCCTATACTCACATCATTATACAGTGCAGTGTGCTAATTATCAGTGTATAGATACTCACATCATTATACAGTGCAGCGTGCTCATTATCAGTGTACAGATACTCATTATAATTATACAGTGCAGTGTGCTCATTATCAGTGTATAGATACTCACATTATTATACAGTGCAGCGTGCTCATGATACTCACATAATTACACAGTGCAGTGTGCTCATTATCAGTGTATAGATACTCACATCATTATACAGTGCAGTGTGCTCATTATCAGTGTATAGATACTCACATCATTATACAGTGCAGTGTGCTCATTATCAGTGTATAGATACTCACATAATTATACAGTACAGTGTGCTCATTATCAGTGTATAGATACTCACATCATTACACAGTGCAGTGTGCTCATTATCAGTGTATAGATACTCACATCATTATACAGTGCAGTGTGCTCATTATAAGTGTATAGATACTCAGTATCATTATACAGTGCAGTGTGCTCATTATTAGTGGGTAGATACTCTTTATCATTTTACAGCGCAGCATACTCATTATCAGTGTATAGATACTAACATCATTATACAGTGCAGTGTGCTCATTATCAGTGTATAGATACTCACATCATTATACAGTGCAGTGTGCTCATTATCAGTGTATAGATACTCAGTATCATTATACAGTACAGTGTGCTCATTATTAGTGTGTAGATACTCACATCATTATACAGTGTAGTGTGCACATTATCAGTGTGAAGATACTCACATCATTATACAGTACAGTGTGCTCATTATCAGTGTATAGATACTCACATCATTATACAGTGCAGCGTGCTCATTATCAGTGTATAGATACTCACATCATTATACAGTGTAGTGTGCTCATTATCAGTGTATAAATACTCACATCATTATACAGTACAGTGTGCTCATTATCAGTGTATAGATACTCACATCATTATACAGTGCAGTGTGCTCATTATCAGTGTATAGATACTCAGTATCATTATACAGTACAGTGTGCTCATTATTAGTGTATAGATACTCACACCATTATACAATGCAGTGTGCTCATTATCAGTGTATAGATACTCACATCATTATACAGTACAGTGTGCTCATTATCAGTGTATAGATACTCACATCATTATACAGTGCAGCGTGCTCATTATCAGTGTATAGATACTCACACCATTATACAATGCAGTGTGCTCATTATCAGTGTATAGATACTCACATCATTATACAGTACAGTGTGCTCATTATCAGTGTATAGATACTCACATCATTATACAGTGCAGCGTGCTCATTATCAGTGTATAGATACTCACATCATTATACAGTACAGTGTGCTCATTATCCGTGTATAGATACTCACATCATTATACAGTACAGTGTGCTCATTATCCGTGTATAGATACTCACATCATTATACAGTGCAGTGTGCTCATTATTAGTGTGTAGATACTCACATCATTATACAGTGTAGTGTGCACATTATCAGTGTGAAGATACTCACATCATTATATAGTGCAGTGTGCTCATTATCAGTGTATAGATACTCACATCATTATACAGTACAGTGTGCTCATTATCCGTGTATAGATACTCACATCATTATACAGTACAGTGTGCTCATTATCCGTGTATAGATACTCACATCATTATACAGTGCAGTGTGCTCATTATTAGTGTGTAGATACTCACATCATTATACAGTGTAGTGTGCACATTATCAGTGTGAAGATACTCACATCATTATACAGTACAGTGTGCTCATTATCAGTGTATAGATACTCACATCATTATACAGTACAGTGTGCTCATTATCAGTGTATATATATTCACATCATTATACAGTACAGCATGCACATTATCAGTGTATAGATACTCACATCATTATACATTGCAGCGTGCTTATTATCAGTGTATAGATACTCACATCATTATACAGTACAGTGTGCTCATTATCAGTGTATAGATATTCACATCATTATATAGTGCAGTGTGCTCATTATCAGTGTATAGATACTCTTTATCATTATACAGTGCTGCATTACCTATCCTTAAACAGCATCTGAATTTTGGGTGCAGCTCTTCGTCTTTATGAAGTGCATATGTCATTAGTATATAGAAGCTGTGCATCATTACAGAATCATGTGTATACGGTGCTTGCTGTGCCAGATCTTTTACAGTTACAGGAGTGTGTGTGATACGTTACACTCAGTTACATCACAAACTGTGACTCATTAGCCCTGAGAGAATACACAACGGGTGGGGTTTTCCCTTTGCAAGTGCCAAATAACATTGGCACATGTGTGCATAATTTAATTATTTAGATTACTTTTCTGCAAAGTCATTCTCTTTATACTGATAAATAGGTAAAAGGTTAATGAGTCGGGAAATAGAAAGAGGGAGCAGGAGAGATGCTGAGAAACGTAGAGAGGGATATTGTATGTGCTGGTGCATTAGGCTTTAATAGAAATACTTGTATATTAAATATACATCCCATAGACAGCAGCAGAATCAGAGAGAATAAGAGAGACTATAACAGAGGAACTATACACACTGCAATACTGCTCACCTGTACATATACAGAGAGCAGCGAATGGGACGCAGGCTGAGATATGTGTCACCTGTATATATACAGTGAGCAGTGAATGGGACGCAGGCTAAGATATGTGTCACCTGTATATATAGATAGAGCAGCGAATGGGACGCAGCCTAAGATATGTGTCACCTGTATATATACAGAGAGTAGCGAATGGGACACAGGCTGAGCTATATGTCACCTGTATATATACAGAGAGCAGTGAATGGGACGCAGGCTGAGCTATATGTCACCTGTATATATACAGAGAGCAGTGAATGGGACGCAGGCTGAGTTATGTGTCACCTGTATATATACAGAGAGCAGAGAATGGGACGCAGGCTGAGTTATGTGTCACCTGTATATATACAGAGAGCAGAGAATGGGACGCAGGCTGAGATATGTGTCACCTGTATATATACAGAGAGCAGCGAATGGGACGCAGGCTGAGATATGTGTCACCTGTATATATAAAGAGAGCAGCGAATGGGACGCAGGCTGAGCTATATGTCACCTGTATATATACAGAGAGCAGTGAATGGGACGCAGGCAGAGTTATGTGTCACCTGTATATACAGAGAGCAGTGAATGGGACATAGGCTGAGCTGTGTAACCTGTATATATACAGAGAGCAGCAAATGGGACGCAGGCTAAGCTATGTGTCACCTGTATATATAGATAGAGCAGCGAATGTGACGCAGGCTGAGATATGTGTCACCTGTATATATACAGAGAGCAGCGAATGGGACGCAGGCTGAGCTATGTGTCACCTGTATATATACAGAGAGCAGCGAATAGGATGCAGGCTGAGTTATGTGTCACCTGTATATATACAGAGAGCAGTGAATGGGATGCAGGCTGAGCTATGTGTCACCTGTATATATACAGAGAGCAGTGAATGGGACGCAGGCTGAGCTATGTGTCACCTGTATATATAGAGAGAGCAGAGAATGGGACGCAGGCTAAGCTATGTGTCACCTGTATATATACAGAGAGCAGCGAATGTGACGCAGCCTAAGATATGTGTCACCTGTATATATACAGAGAGCAGCGAATGGGACGCAGGCTGAGTTATGTGTCATAGAGGGCGTGTTCAAGAAATTTGACCAATCACACTTGTTTTAAAATGTTTTAAACCAGGTGTAGGGCACACTACAGCAGGCTATGACTACGGATTATATCCGAAACGCGTAAGCCAGACTGTGCTGCGCCTTCTACACCATTAACTTTGTTTGCTGTGTTTTTCCACTTTTAAATTATCAAATAAAGATTTGTTTTTATGGAACAGCTCTACCTCTCATTATTGGAATCTCACCTGTATATATACAGAGATCAGCGAATGGGACATAGGCTGATATATGTGTCACCTGTATATATACAGAGAGTAGTGAATGGGATGCAGGCTGTGATATGTGTCACTTGTATATATACAGAGAGCAGAGAATGGGATGCAGGCTGAGTTAGGTGTCACCTCTATATATACAGAGAGCAGCGAATGGGACGCAGGCTGAGATATGAGTCACCTGTTTATATACAGAGAGCAGCGAATGGGACGCAGGCTGAGCTATGTGTCACCTGTATATATACAGAGAGCAGCGAATGGGACACAGGCTGAGTTATGTGTCACCTGTATATATACAAAGAGCAGCGAATGGGACGCAGGCTGAGTTATGTGTCACCTGTATATATACAGAGAGCAGCGAATGGGACGCAGGCTGAGCTATGTGTCACCTGTATATATACAGAGAGCAGTGAATGGGACGCAAGCTGAGTTATGTGTCACCTGTATAAATACAGAGAGCAGAGAATGGGACGCAGGCTGAGCTATGTGTCACCTGTATATATACAGAGAGCAGCGAATGGGACGCAGGCTAAGATATGTGTCACCTGTATATATACAGAGAGCAGCGAATGGGACGCAGGCTGAGCTATGTGTCACCTGTATATATACAGAGAGCAGCGAATGGGACGCAGGCTGAGCTATGTGTCACCTGTATATATACAGAGAGCAGCGAATGGGACGCAGGCTGAGCTATGTGTCACCTGTATATATACAGAGAGCAGCAAATGGGATGCAGGCTGAGCTATGTGTCACCTGTATATATACAGAGAGCAGCGAATGGGACGCAGGCTGAGTTATGTGTCACCTGTATATATACAGAGAGCAGCGAATGGGACACAGGCTGAGTTATGTGTCACCTGTATATATACAGAGAGCAGCGAATGGGACACAGGCTGAGCTATGTGTCACCTGTATATATACAGAGAGCAGCGAATGGGGCACAGGCTGAGCTATGTGTCACCTGTATATATACCAAGAGTAGCGAATGGGATGTAGGCTGAGCTATGTGTCACCTGTATATATACAGAGAGCAGCGAATGGGACGCAGGCTAAGCTATGTGTCACCTGTATATATAGATAGAGCAGCGAATGTGACGCAGGCTGAGATATGTGTCACCTGTATATATACAGAGAGCAGCGAATGGGACGCAGGCTGAGATATGTGTCACCTGTATATATACAGAGAGCAGCGAATAGGATGCAGGCTGAGTTATGTGTCACCTGTATATATACAGAGAGCAGTGAATGGGATGCAGGCTGAGCTATGTGTCACCTGTATATATACAGAGAGCTGCGAATGGGACGCAGGCTGAGATATGTGTCATCTGTATATATACAGAGAGCAGCGAATGGGATGCAGGCTGAGATATGTGTCACGTGTATATATACAGAGAGCAGTGAATGGGATGCAGGCTGAGCTATGTGTCACCTGTATATATAGAGAGAGCAGAGAATGGGACGCAGGCTAAACTATGTGTCACCTGTATATATACAGAGAGCAGCGAATGTGACGCAGCCTAAGATATGTGTCACCTGTATATATACAGAGAGCAGCGAATGGGACGCAGGCTGAGTTATGTGTCACCTGTATATATACAGAGAGCAGCGAATGGGACGCAGGCTGAGCTATGTGTCACCTGTATATATACAGAGAGCAGCGAATGGGACGCAGGCTGAGTTATGTGTCACCTGTATATATACAGAGAGCAGCGAATGGGACGCAGGCTGAGTTATGTGTCACCTGTATATATACAGAGAGCAGCGAATGGGACGCAGGCTGAGCTATGTGTCACCTGTATATATACAGAGAGCAGCGAATGGGACGCAGGCTGAGCTATGTGTCACCTGTATATATACAGAGAGCAGCGAATGGGACGCAGGCTAAGCTATGTGTCACCTGTATATATAGATAGAGCAGCGAATGTGACGCAGGCTGAGATATGTGTCACCTGTATATATACAGAGAGTAGCGAATGGGACGCAGGCTGAGCTATGTGTCACCTGTATATATACAGAGAGCAGCGAATAGGATGCAGGCTGAGTTATGTGTCACCTGTATATATACAGAGAGCAGCAAATGGGACGCAGGCTGAGCTATGTGTCACCTGTATATATACAGTGAGCAGTGAATGGGACGCAGGCTAAGATATGTGTCACCTGTATATATACAGAGAGTAGCGAATGGGACGCAGGCTGAGCTATGTGTCACCTGTATATATACAGTGAGCAGTGAATGGGACGCAGGCTAAGATATGTGTCACCTGTATATATACAGTGAGCAGTGAATGGGACGCAGGCTAAGATATGTGTCACCTGTATATATACAGAGAGTAGCGAATGGGACGCAGGCTGAGCTATGTGTCACCTGTATATATACAGAGAGCAGAGAATGGGACGCAGACTGAGTTATGTGTCACCTGTATATATACAGAGAGAAGTGAATGGGACGCAGGCTAAGATATGTGTCACCTGTATATATACAGAGAGAAGTGAATGGGACGCAGGCTGAGCTATGTGTCACCTGTATATATACAGAGAGCAGCGAATAGGATGCAGGCTGAGTTATGTGTCACCTGTATATATACAGAGAGAAGTGAATGGGACGCAGGCTAAGATATGTGTCACCTGTATATATACAGAGAGAAGTGAATGGGACGCAGGCTGAGCTATGTGTCACCTGTATATATACAGAGAGCAGTGAATGGGACGCAGGCTAAGATATGTGTCACCTGTATATATACAGTGAGCAGTGAATGGGACTCAGGCTGAGCTATGTGTCACCTGTATATATACAGAGAGCAGCGAATAGGATGCAGGCTGAGCTATGTGTGACCTGTATATATACAGTGAGCAGTGAATGGGACGCAGGCTGAGCTATGTGTCACCTGTATATATACAGAGAGCAGAGAATGGGACGCAGGCTGAGATATGTGTCACCTGTATATATACAGAGAGCAGCGAATAGGATGCAGGCTGAGCTATGTGTCACCTGTATATATAGAGAGAGCAGAGAATGGGACGCAGGCTAAGATATGTGTCACCTGTATATATACAGAGAGCAGCAAATGGGACGCGGGCTGAGCTATATGTCACCTGTATATATAGAGAGAGCAGAGAATGGGACGCGGGCTGAGCTATATGTCACCTGTATATAGAGAGAGAGCAGAGAATGGGACGCGGGCTGAGCTATATGTCACCTGTATATATAGAGAGAGCAGAGAATGGGACGCAGGCTAAGATATGTGTCACCTGTATATATACAGAGAGCAGCGAATGGGACACAGGCTGAGCTATGTGTCACCTATATATATACAGAGAGCAGTGAATGAGACACAGACTGAGATATGTGTTACCTGTATATATACAGAGAGCAGTGAATGGGACACAGACTGAGATATGTGTCACCTGTATATATAGAGAGAGCAGTGAATGGGATGCAGGCTAAGATATGTGTCACCTGTATATATACAGAGAGCAGTGAATGGGACACAGGCTGAGATATGTGTCACCTGTATATACAGAGAGCAGCGAATGGGACGCAGGCTGAGATATGTGTCACCTGTATATATACAGAGAGCAGAGAATGGGACGCAGGCTGAGATATGTGTCACCTGTATATATAGAGAGCAGTGAATGGGAGGCAGGCTGAGATATGTGTCACCTGTATATATACAGAGAACAGTGAATAGGACACAGGCTGAGATATGTGTCACCAATATATATACAGAGAGCAGCGAATGGGACGCAGGCTGAGATAGGTGTCACCTGCATATATACAGAGATCAGCAAATGGGACATAGGCTGATATATGTGTCACCTGTATATATACAGAGAGCAGCGAATGGGACACAGGCTGTGATATGTGTCACCTGTATATGGTCAAAGAAATAAAGGAGAAACCCAGTATAAAGTAGGCAACCTTGTCTTTATAAGTAAAGTGCAATATGCAAGCTCCACAGGGTTAGCAGTGTAATGAAATGTGTTCCGTAGCGGCAGGTAAATAGAACCATACTGAATTACCACTCACCCAATCTGTAAGGAAATGTGGGGATCGCCGTTCGTGGCTGCAGATCAATCCGGGCGCCTCAGAATAGGCGCGGCCTGGTCCTGGCCAATGAAGCACAATCCGGAACGAGGCAGAGAAACTCCCACTCCGCCTCAACTTATTCCAGCTGCTTGCTCCTCCGGTAGATCGCTGAAACCCCACCAGTGACGTGAGTCAAGTGGTCCCCGCTTCTAATACGTCCACCACTGCTAAACTCCTGTTGCGATATGCACACTCCTCCTTATGTTAGAGAACTTGCTCAGAAAGGAACAGTCTTTGTATGGACAGCATAGATTCCAATAATGAGAGGTAGAGCTGTTCCATAAAAACAAATCTTTATTTGATAATTTAAAAGCGGAAAAACACAGCAAACAAAGTTAATGGTGTAGAAGGCGCAGCACAGTCTGGCTTACGCGTTTCGGATATAATCCGTAGTCATAGCCTGCTGTAGTGTGCCCTACACCTGGTTTAAAACATATTAAAACAAGTGTGATTGGTCAAATTTCTTGAACACGCCCTCTATTTACAACCAATAACAAACTCATATTCTGTTAAACCCTCTCATGTCAAAAGGCTGCACTATCTTACCATGTTATATCTAGCTACCTGAAACCGTAAAGTCAAAAAATGAATAGTGCGCATGCACATGTCAGCAACCAACTGGGTGTTCCTACAACTAATGAAGTCAGTGTTAGTGTCCTAGCAATGAATACCTATGCCCATCAAAATCAGTAAATTACTAAATAACTAAATACCAGAACCCAAATATTTCTATATATTGTAAGCATTAACACAGAGATTAATGCCTTGGGGTGCCTGATTGAGTAATAAAGTATGAAGCCCAATAGTGCATAAACTAAGTAATATTTTATAATCTTATGCATATATTGTTTAGTGGAAGATATTCTTGGAAGACATGCGCTTTAATACTATGATGTAAAAGTCTCCCTTAAATAAACACAAAGAAGTGTATGTATATATATAAATGGGACCAGGTTACAAATAATAATCATGCGATTATAATCATCTATTTCTCCCCCCACACAACTGAGTTAAACTAAATGCTAAGGTATAATTGGGGATAAAGCTATTCTTGGAATACCCATAATTGCACTTTCCTTAGTAAACATACATATACACTCGCTGTCATCACTGAATGGAGATAAAAATGTATGGTTTGAATGTACTTAAGCAGGGCCCCTTTATTCCCAAAGGTTCATTACATCATATCTAGAATTCAAACCATCAGGCACACGAGTGCCCATGGTAAAAATCCAAAATGCTTCTCGTCTGGCGAGTAGTTGATCTACGTCACCCCCCCTACTGGGTCTGCTGACTTTCTCAATGGCACACCATGTGAACCCCTTAAGGTTATTATCATGGTAAACTCCAAAGTGTTGCACTATAGGAGTCGTGGCCCTCTTTGTGGTAAAAGAGGAAAGATGTTCCCTGATTCTAGAATTAAGGTCCCTAGAGGTCAATCCTATGTACTGAATCTTGCATAGTGTACATTCAATTAAATAAACTACTGACTCTGTTTTGCAATTCATGCATGTATTGATCTTATAGCTTTTATTACTCCTCACACTAGTGAACTCCTTGGTGACTTTGACACAAGGCTTGCACTTCCTGTGCCCACATTTATACATTCCTGTATGTTTGAGCCAGGATCCTGTGTGTTCCTTGTCTGTTTTCAATAATGTGGGCGAGAGTATAGATCCCAAAGTAGGACTCTTTCTATAAGCACATTTGACTCCTTGTTTGACTATGTCAACCAGTTTATCCTCTGCCCTCAATACTGAAAAATGTTTCCTTATTATCTCACATACTTGAGGATACTGGGCACTATGTGTTGTTACAAAAGTTATACCCTGATTGGCATTAGTGTTCTTATTCTTGGTGCTAAGTAAACTCTCCCTAGGTATGGCTTGTACTTGTTCTTTGGCTCTTTTGATGGCTTTTTGTGGATACTTCCTTTCTTTCAATCTAGTCTCAAGTTTCCTGGCTTCATTATAGTAATCATTACTCTGTGTACAATTCCTTTTTAATCGCTATTGCGAAGGGGACATGTTCGGGATGACAACTAGTTCCCAAGAGTAAAGAATTCCCAGAAATTGGTTTTCTAAAAATCCTTGACTCAATTGTACCATTTGGGTTGCCTTCCAGGGTGATATCCAAATAATTGATGGAGCTCTGACTTGTCTCAAAAGTGAAACTAAGTCCAATATCATTGTTAATCAAATGATCGATAAAATTCGGAATGTCAGATTGTTTGCCAGACCAGATAAAAAGAAGATCATCTATGTATCTCCTATAAAAGGAGATACATTCCCTATAGGGGTTTCTATCTCCAAAGATGTGGTAAAACTCCCACCAGCCAAGAAAGAGATTGGCAAAGGAGGGAGCAAATTTCACTCCCATGGCGGTACCACACCTTTGGAGATAGAAAACATTCTCAAATTTGAAAAAATTGTGGGACAAAAGAAAAAGAGTGATCCTCAAAATATATCTGATAAAATCATCAGAGTAGTCTGTATTATGCTCCAAAAAGAATGCAATGGCCTCTACCCCTTTTGAGTGTGGAATACTTGAGTAGAGTGACACTGCATCTACTGTTAACCACGTTGACTGGGGTGTCCATCTTACTTCTTCCATTACGTTTAGGATATGCTTAGTATCCCTGATATGAGAATGGAGGGAGATGACCAGCGGCTGGAGAATTGAATCCAGCCATTCAGACAAATTACCTAAAAGAGAATCAACACCACTCACAATTGGACGTCCCTGGACATTGTCCAGGGATTTGTGTGTCTTTGGTAGATGATGGAACAAGGGAATCTTTGGAAAATCTACCAAGAGATAATTCATAGTGGCCTGATCCACAAACCCTTGTTCAAGACCATCATCCAAAAGTTGTTGTAATTTTGAACGAAAATGAGTGGTGGGATCTCTTTGGAGAACAACATAATTGTTCTCATTTTGTAATTGTCTAAGACCTTCAGCGATATATTGTTGCCGGTCCAAGACCACAACCATTCCCCCCTTATCGGAATTCTTGATCACTAGAGTTCTGTCCTCTTTCAAGGTGGCCAGAGCTCTCTTCTCAGCAAGAGATAAATTGAAATTACTTGGAGGTTGATGGGCCTTAAGTTGTAACAAATCCCTTTCTACCCTGTTATAGAAGGTTTCTATAACTTGACCCCTATTGTGAATTGGATAAAATTTTTACTTTTTCCTGAATTTAGGACCCATGTTGCGGCCTCCAGAGAAAGGAACAGTCTGTGTCCAGACAGCATAGATTCCAATAATGAGAGGTAGAGCTGTTCCATAAAAACAAATTTTTATTTGATAATTTAAAAGCGGAAAAACACAGCAAAAAGGCAATTATACTGATTCAGCACCAAGTGTGCATATTCCAAATAGACCGGATACCTCAGCCATTAACCAGGTTTTTCCCCAGGACCAGGATGCATCAGCAGGGGGTGGGAAACAAGTTATACAACCCAGCACTCATTATACACAGAATCAGGACAGGTATCAACTCAGGGAGCCCCGTCCACAGACCAGATACAAGTAATTGACTCCAGGATTGTAGGCAATGTAATAAATCTATCTACACAACAGCTTAGTGTTGCACAATATAGTGTTTTGAATAGGGGTCTCAATTTTGCACCTACTAATGATTTTGATGTGTTTAGAACTATCCTGGATGTCAATAAACTTGTACACAATTTAACCTTGAAAAAACATTTTAATGAAGCAAACTATCAAAGTCATACTGAAATGTCTCTTACCCATGTTGATGCCACTATCAGAGACCATTGTGATTTTAAACACGATTGTGATATAGTCATGTTACAACAGCTTCAGTTAGAAGCAAATGGTAACTCTGGAGGCCGTAACATGGGTCCTAAATTCAGGAAAAAGTAAAAATTTTATCCAATTCACAATAGGGGTCAAGTTATAGAAACCTTCTATAACAGGGTAGAAAGGGATTTGTCACAACTTAAGGCCCATCAACCTCCAAGTAATTTCAATTTATCTCTTGCTGAGAAGAGAGCTCTGGCCACCTTGAAAGAGGACAGAACTCTAGTGATCAAGAATTCCGATAAGGGGGGAATGGTTGTGGTCTTGTACCGGCAACAATATATCGCTGAAGGTCTTAGACAATTACAAAATGAGAACAATTATGTTGTTCTCCAAAGAGATCCCACCACTCATTTTCGTTCAAAATTACAACAACTTTCGGATGATGGTCTTGAACAAGGGTTTGTGGATCAGGCCACTATGAATTATCTCTTGGTAGATTTTCCAAAGATTCCCTTGTTCCATCATCTACCAAAGACACACAAATCCCTGGACAATGTCCAGGGACGTCCAATTGTGAGTGGTGTTGATTCTCTTTTAGGTAATTTGTCTGAGTGGCTGGATTCAATTCTCCAGCCGCTGGTCATCTCCCTCCATTCTCATATCAGGGATACTAAGCATATCCTAAACGTAATGGAAGAAGTAAGATGGACACCCCAGTCCACGTGGTTAACAGTAGAAGCAGTGTCACTCTACTCAAGTATTCCACACTCAAAAGGGGTAGAGGCCATTGCCTTCTTTTTGGAGCATAATACAGACTACTCTGATGATTTTATCAGATATATTTTGAGGATCACTCTTTTTCTTTTGTCCCACAATTTTTTCAAATTTGAGGATGTTTTCTATCTCCAAAGGTGTGGTACCGCCATGGGAGCGAAATTTGCTCCCTCCTTTGCCAATCTCTTTCTTGGCTGGTGGGAGTTTTACCACATCTTTTGGAGATAGAAACCCCTATAGGGAATGTATCTCCTTTTATAGGAGATACATAGATGATCTTCTTTTTATCTGGTCTGGCAAACAATCTGACATTCCGAATTTTATTGATCATTTGAATAACAATGATATTGGACTTAGTTTCACTTTTGAGACAAGTCAGAGCTCCATCAATTATTTGGATATCACCCTGGAAGGCAACCCAAATGGTACAATTGAGTCAAGGATTTTTAGAAAACCAATTTCTGGGAATTCTTTACTCTTGGGAACTAGTTGTCATCCCGAACATGTCCCCTTCGCAATAGCGAAGGGGGAATATACCCGATTAAAAAGGAATTGTACACAGAGTAATGATTACTATAATGAAGCCAGGAAACTTGAGACTAGATTGAAAGAAAGGAAGTATCCACAAAAAGCCATCAAAAGAGCCAAAGAACAAGTACAAGCCATACCTAGGGAGAGTTTACTTAGCACCAAGAATAAGAACACTAATGCCAATCAGGGTATAACTTTTGTAACAACACATAGTGCCCAGTATCCTCAAGTATGTGAGATAATAAGGAAACATTTTTCAGTATTGAGGGCAGAGGATAAACTGGTTGACATAGTCAAACAAGGACTCAGATGTGCTTATAGAAAGAGTCCTACTTTGGGATCTATACTCTCGCCCACATTATTGAAAACAGACAAGGAACACACAGGATCCTGGCTCAAACATACAGGAATGTGTAAATGTGGGCACAGGAAGTGCAAGCCTTGTGACTTTGTCAAAGTCACCAAGGAGTTCACTAGTGTGAGGAGTAATAAAAGCTATAAGATCAATACATGCATGAATTGCAAAACAGAGTCAGTAGTTTATTTAATTGAATGTACACTATGCAAGATTCAGTACATAGGATTGACCTCTAGGGACCTTAATTCTAGAATCAGGGAACATCTTTCCTCTTTTACCACAAAGAGGGCCACGACTCCTATAGTGCAACACTTTGGAGTTTACCATGATAATAACCTTAAGGGGTTCACATGGTGTGCCATTGAGAAAGTCAGCAGACCCAGTAGGGGGGGTGACGTAGATCAACTACTCGCCAGACGAGAAGCATTTTGGATTTTTACCATGGGCACTTGTGTGCCTGATGGTTTGAATTCTAGATATGATGTAATGAACCTTTGGGAATAAAGGGGCCCTGCTTAAGTACATTCAAACCATACATTTTTATCTCCATTCAGTGATGACAGCGAGTGTATATGTATGTTTACTAAGGAAAGTGCAATTATGGGTATTCCAAGAATAGCTTTATCCCCAATTATACCTTAGCATTTAGTTTAACTCAGTTGTGTGGGGGGAGAAATAGATGATTATAATCGCATGATTATTATTTGTAACCTGGTCCCATTTATATATATACATACACTTCTTTGTGTTTATTTAAGGGAGACTTTTACATCATAGTATTAAAGCGCATGTCTTCCAAGAATATCTTCCACTAAACAATATATGCATAAGATTATAAAATATTACTTAGTTTATGCACTATTGGGCTTCATACTTTATTACTCAATCAGGCACCCCAAGGCATTAATCTCTGTGTTAATGCTTACAATATATAGAAATATTTGGGTTCTGGTATTTAGTTATTTAGTAATTTACTGATTTCGATGGGCATAGGTATTCATTGCTAGGACACTAACACTGACTTCATTAGTTGTAGGAACACCCAGTTGGTTGTTGACATGTGCATGCGCACTATTCATTTTTTGACTTTACGGTTTCAGGTAGCTAGATATAGCATGGTAAGGTAGTGCAGCCTTTTGACATGCGAGGGTTTAACAGAATATGAGTTTGTTATTGGTTGTAAATAGAGGGCGTGTTCAAGAAATTTGACCAATCACACTTGTTTTAATATGTTTTAAACCAGGTGTAGGGCACACTACAGCAGGCTATGACTACGGATTATATCCGAAACGCATAAGCCAGACTGTGCTGGACCTTCTACACCATTAACTTTGTTTGCTGTGTTTTTCCGCTTTTAAATTATCAAATAAAGATTTGTTTTTATGGAACAGTTCTACCTCTCATTATTGGAATCTCACCTGTATATATACAGAGATCAGCGAATGGGACATAGGCTGATATATGTGTCACCTGTATATATACAGAGAGCAGCGAATGGGACGCATGCTGAGATATGTGTCACCTGTATATACACAGAGAGCAGCGAATGGGACATAGGCTGATATATGTGTCACCTGTATATATACAGAGAGTAGTGAATGGGATGCAGGCTGTGATATGTGTCACTTGTATATATACAGAGAGCAGAGAATGGGATGCAGGCTGAGTTAGGTGTCACCTCTATATATACAGAGAGCAGCGAATGGGACGCAGGCTGAGATATGAGTCACCTGTTTATATACAGAGAGCAGAGAATGGGACGCAGGCTGAGATATGTGTCACCTGTATATATACAGAGAGCAGCGAATGGGACACAGGCTGAGCTATGTGTCACCTCTATATATACTGAGAGCAGTGAATGGGACACAGGCTGAGATATGTGTCACCTGTATATATACAGAGAGCAGTGAATGGCACACAGGCTGAGCTATGTGTCACCTGTATATATACAGAGAGCAGCGAATGGGACGCAGGCTGAGATATGTGTCACCTGTATATATACAGAGAGCAGCGAATGGGACGCAGGCTGAGCTATGTGTCACCTCTATATATACTGAGAGCAGTGAATGGGACACAGGCTGAGATATGTCACCTCTATATATACTGAGAGCAGTGAATGGGACTCAGGCTGAGCTATGTGTCACCTGTATATATACAGAGAGCAGCGAATGGGACGCAGGCTGAAATATGTGTCAGCTATATATATACAGAGAGCAGCGAATGGGACGCAGGCTGAGCTATGTGTCACCTCTATATATACTGAGAGCAGTGAATGGGACGCAGGCTGAGATATGTGTCACCTGTATATATACAGAGAGCAGCGAATGGGACGCAGGCTGAGCTATGTGTCACCTCTATATATACTGAGAGCAGTGAATGGGACACAGGCTGAGATATGTGTCACCTCTATATATACTGAGAGCAGTGAATGGGACTCAGGCTGAGCTATGTGTCACCTGTATATATACAGAGAGCAGCGAATGGGACGCAGGCTGAAATATGTGTCAGCTATATATATACAGAGAGCAGCGAATGGGACGCAGGCTGAGCTATGTGTCACCTCTATATATACTGAGAGCAGTGAATGGGACTCAGGCTGAGCTATGTGTCACCTGTATATATACAGAGAGCAGTGAATGGGACGCAGGCTGAGCTATGTGTCACCTGTATATATAGAGAGAGCAGAGAATGGGACGCAGGCTGAGATATGTGTCACCTGTATATATACAGAGAGCAGCGAATGGGACGCAGGCTGAGATATGTGTCACCTGTATATATACAGAGAGCAGTGAATGGGACGCAGGCTGAGATATGTGTCACCTGTATATATACAGAGAGCAGCGAATGGGACGCAGGCTGAGATATGTGTCACCTGTATATATACAGAGAGCAGTGAATGGGACGCAGGCTGAGCTATGTGTCACCTGTATATATACAGAGAGCAGCGAATGGGACGCAGGCTGAGCTATGTGTCACCTGTATATATACAGAGAGCAGAGAATGGGACGCAGGCTGAGCTATGTGTCACCTGTATATATACAGAGAGCAGCGAATGGGACTCAGGCTGAGTTATATGTCACCTGTATATATACAGAGAGCAGAGAATGGGACGCAGGCTGAGATATGTGTCACCTGTATATATACAGAGAGCAGCGAATGGGACGCAGGCTGAGATATGTGTCACCTTTATATATACAGAGAGCAGCGAATGGGACGCAGGCTGAGATATGTGTCACCTGTATATATACAGAGAGCAGCGAATGGGACGCAGGCTGAGATATGTGTCACCTGTATATATACAGAGAGCAGCGAATGGGATGCAGGCTGAGATATGTGTCACCTGTATATATACAGAGAGCAGCTAATGGGACGCAGGCTGAGCTATGTGTCACCTGTATATATACAGAGAGCAGCGAATGGGACGCAGGCTGAGCTATGTGTCACCTGTATATATACAGAGAGCAGAGAATGGGGCGCAGGCTGAGATATGTGTCACCTGTATATATACAGAGAGCAGTGAATGGGACGCAGGCTGAGTTATGTGTCACCTGTATATATACAGAGAGCAGCGAATGGGACGCAGGCTGAGCTATGTGTCACCTGTATATATACAGAGAGCTAGTTGTTATTTTTCACCTGTATATAACTAACAACTGACATATATGTTTATGGGTCCATGGCTTATCAGAATAAATAGGGGACATGTTAGGAATTTAAACTATTTCTCATTTCCTTTTCTACTTTCACTTTGTGGAAGTGACTAATAGTTGTGGCATGAAGCATCAAGTAGTTTCAATTCTCAAACATTCAGGGTTAGACATGGAATGTCACAGTGTCACACCCCATTCATATTAAAGTAAATACAGCCAGCAGGTGATTTTGTCAGATTTTCAAGACCAACAATAAAACAGATTCATAAACAGCAGCTGCTTAATTCCTCTTGGCTGTTCTGGTTATAGCAAATTACTTATGGACCTCCCTTTATGACTGAATTAGTCATTGGTTTATTCCAGAGGAAGATTTAAGCATCAGTTCCTGCCCGCTGTATTGTGCCCCTAGGCATCAGTTCCTGCCCGCTGTATTGTGTCCGTAGGCATCAGTTCCTGCCCGCTGTATTGTGTCCGTAGGCATCAGTTCCTGCCCGCTGTATTGTGTCCGTAGGCATCAGTTCCTGCCTGCTGTATTGTGCCACTAGGCATCAGTTCCTGCCCGCTGTATTGTGCCACTAGACATCAGTTCCTGCCTGCTGTATTGTGCCACTAGGCATCAGTTCCTGCCTGCTGTATTGTGCCCCTAGGCATCAGTTCCTGCCTGCTGTATTGTGTCCCTAGGCATCAGTTCCTGCCCGCTGCATTGTGTCCCTAGGCATCAGTTCCTGCCTGCTGCATTGTGTCCCTAGGCATCAGTTCCTGCCTGCTGTATTGTGCCACTAGGCATCAGTTCCTGCCTGCTGTATTGTGCCCCTAGGCATCAGTTCCTGCCTGCTGTATTGTGTCCCTAGGCATCAGTTCCTGCCCGCTGCATTGTGTCCCTAGGCATCAGTTCCTGCCTGCTGCATTGTGTCCCTAGGCATCAGTTCCTGCCTGCTGTATTGTGCCACTAGGCATCAGTTCCTGCCTGCTGTATTGTGCCCCTAGGCATCAGTTCCTGCCTGCTGCATTGTGTCCCTAGGCATCAGTTCCTGCCTGCTGTATTGTGCCACTAGGCATCAGTTCCTGCCTGCTGTATTGTGCCACTAGGCATCAGTTCCTGCCTGCTGTATTGTGCCCCTAGGCATCAGTTCCTGCCTGCTGTATTGTGCCACTAGGCATCAGTTCCTGCCTGCTGTATTGTGCCCCTAGGCATCAGTTCCTGCCTGCTGTATTGTGCCCCTAGGCATCAGTTCCTGCCTGCTGTATTGTGTCCCTAGGCATCAGTTCCTGCCTGCTGTATTGTGCCACTAGGCATCAGTTCCTGCCTGCTGTATTGTGCCCCTAGGCATCAGTTCCTGCCTGCTGCATTGTGTCCCTAGGCATCAGTTCCTGCCTGCTGTATTGTGCCCGTAGGCATCAGTTCCTGCCCGCTGTATTGTGCCACTAGGCATCAGTTCCTGCCTGCTGTATTGTGCCACTAGGCATCAGTTCCTGTCTGCTGCATTGTGTCCCTAGGCATCAGTTCCTGCCTGCTGTATTGTGCCCGTAGGCATCAGTTCCTGCCTTCTGTATTGTGCCACTAGGCATCAGTTCCTGCCTGCTGTATTGTGCCTCTAGGCATCAGTTCCTGCCTGCTGTATTGTGCTCCTAGGCATCAGTTCCTGCCTTCTGTATTGTGCCTCTAGGCATCAGTTCCTGCCTTCTGTATTGTGCCTCTAGGCATCAGTTCCTGCCTGCTGTATTGTGCTCCTAGGCATCAGTTCCTGCCCGCTGTATTGTGACACTAGGCATCAGTTCCTGCCTTCTGTATTGTGTCACTAGGCATCAGTTCCTGCCTGCTGTAATGTGCCACTAGGCATCAGTTCCTGCCTGCTGTATTGTGCCACTAGGCATCAGTTCCTGCCTGCTGTATTGTGCCTCTAGGCATCAGTTCCTGCCTGCTGTATTGTGCTCCTAGGCATCAGTTCCTGCCTGCTGCATTGTGTCCCTAGGCATCAGTTCCTGCCTGCTGCATTGTGTCCCTAGGCATCAGTTCCTGCCTGCTGCATTGTGTCCCTAGGCATCAGTTCCTGCCTGCTGCATTGTGTCCCTAGGCATCAGTTCCTGCCTGCTGTATTGTGCCCCTAGGCATCAGTTCCTGCCTGCTGCATTGTGTCCCTAGGCATCAGTTCCTGCCTGCTGTATTGTGCCCCTAGGCATCAGTTCCTGCCTGCTGTATTGTGCCACTAGGCATCAGTTCCTGCCCGCTGTATTGTGCCACTAGGCATCAGTTCCTGCCTGCTGCATTGTGTCCCTAGGCATCAGTTCCTGCCTGCTGCATTGTGTCCCTAGGCATCAGTTCCTGCCTGCTGCATTGTGTCCCTAGGCATCAGTTCCTGCCTGCTGCATTGTGTCCCTAGGCATCAGTTCCTGCCTGCTGCATTGTGTCCCTAGGCATCCGTTCCTGCCTGCTGTATTGTGCCCCTAGGCATCAGTTCCTGCCTGCTGCATTGTGTCCCTAGGCATCAGTTCCTGCCTGCTGTATTGTGCCCCTAGGCATCAGTTCCTGCCTGCTGTATTGTGCCACTAGGCATCAGTTCCTGCCCGCTGTATTGTGCCACTAGGCATCAGTTCCTGCCTGCTGTATTGTGCCCCTAGGCATCAGTTCCTGCCCGCTGTATTGTGCCCCTAGGCATCAGTTCCTGCCTGCTGCATTGTGTCCCTAGGCATCAGTTCCTGCCTGCTGTATTGTGCCCCTAGGCATCAGTTCCTGCCTGCTGCATTGTGCCCCTAGGCATCAGTTCCTGTCCTCTGTATTGTGCCCCTAGGCATCAGTTCCTGCCTGCTGCATTGTGCCCCTAGGCATCAGTTCCTGCCTGCTGCATTGTGCCCCTAGGCATCAGTTCCTGCCTGCTGCATTGTGCCCCTAGGCATCAGTTCCTGCCTGCTGCATTGTGCCCCTAGGCATCAGTTCCTGCCTGCTGTATTGTGCCCCTAGGCATCAGTTCCTGCCTGCTGCATTGTGTCCCTAGGCATCAGTTCCTGCCTGCTGTATTGTGCCCGTAGGCATCAGTTCCTGCCTTCTGTATTGTGCCCCTAGACATCAGTTCCTGTCCTCTGTATTGTGCCCCTAGGCATCAGTTCCTGCCCGCTGTATTGTGCCACTAGGCATCAGTTCCTGCCTTCTGTATTGTGTCACTAGGCATCAGTTCCTGCCTGCTGTATTGTGCCACTAGGCATCATTTCCTGCCTGCTGTATTGTGCCACTAGGCATCAGTTCCTGCCTGCTGTATTGTGCCTCTAGGCATCAGTTCCTGCCTGCTGTATTGTGCTCCTAGGCATCAGTTCCTGCCTGCTGCATTGTGTCCCTAGGCATCAGTTCCTGCCTGCTGCATTGTGTCCCTAGGCATCAGTTCCTGCCTGCTGCATTGTGTCCCTAGGCATCAGTTCCTGCCTGCTGCATTGTGTCCCTAGGCATCAGTTCCTGCCTGCTGTATTGTGCCCCTAGGCATCAGTTCCTGCCTGCTGCATTGTGTCCCTAGGCATCAGTTCCTGCCTGCTGTATTGTGCCCCTAGGCATCAGTTCCTGCCTGCTGTATTGTGCCACTAGGCATCAGTTCCTGCCCGCTGTATTGTGCCACTAGGCATCAGTTCCTGCCTGCTGCATTGTGTCCCTAGGCATCAGTTCCTGCCTGCTGCATTGTGTCCCTAGGCATCAGTTCCTGCCTGCTGCATTGTGTCCCTAGGCATCAGTTCCTGCCTGCTGCATTGTGTCCCTAGGCATCCGTTCCTGCCTGCTGTATTGTGCCCCTAGGCATCAGTTCCTGCCTGCTGCATTGTGTCCCTAGGCATCAGTTCCTGCCTGCTGTATTGTGCCCCTAGGCATCAGTTCCTGCCTGCTGTATTGTGCCACTAGGCATCAGTTCCTGCCCGCTGTATTGTGCCACTAGGCATCAGTTCCTGCCTGCTGTATTGTGCCCCTAGGCATCAGTTCCTGCCCGCTGTATTGTGCCCCTAGGCATCAGTTCCTGCCTGCTGCATTGTGTCCCTAGGCATCAGTTCCTGCCTGCTGTATTGTGCCCCTAGGCATCAGTTCCTGCCTGCTGCATTGTGCCCCTAGGCATCAGTTCCTGTCCTCTGTATTGTGCCCCTAGGCATCAGTTCCTGCCTGCTGCATTGTGCCCCTAGGCATCAGTTCCTGCCTGCTGCATTGTGCCCCTAGGCATCAGTTCCTGCCTGCTGCATTGTGCCCCTAGGCATCAGTTCCTGCCTGCTGCATTGTGCCCCTAGGCATCAGTTCCTGCCTGCTGTATTGTGCCCCTAGGCATCAGTTCCTGCCTGCTGCATTGTGTCCCTAGGCATCAGTTCCTGCCTGCTGTATTGTGCCCGTAGGCATCAGTTCCTGCCTTCTGTATTGTGCCCCTAGACATCAGTTCCTGTCCTCTGTATTGTGCCCCTAGGCATCAGTTCCTGCCTGCTGCATTGTGCCCCTAGGCATCAGTTCCTGCCTGCTGTATTGTGCCCCTAGACATCAGTTCCTGTCCTCTGTATTGTGCCCCTAGGCATCAGTTTCTGCCTTCTGTATTGTGCCCCTAGACATCAGTTCCTGTCCTCTGTATTGTGCCCCTAGGCATCAGTTCCTGCCTGCTGTATTGTGCCACTAGGCATCAGTTCCTGCCTGCTGCATTGTGTCCCTAGGCATCAGTTCCTGCCTGCTGTATTGTGCCCGTAGGCATCAGTTCCTGCCTTCTGTATTGTGCCCCTAGACATCAGTTCCTGTCCTCTGTATTGTGCCCCTAGGCATCAGTTCCTGCCTGCTGCATTGTGCCCCTAGGCATCAGTTCCTGCCTGCTGTATTGTGCCCCTAGGCATCAGTTCCTGCCTGCTGCATTGTGCCCCTAGGCATCAGTTCCTGCCTGCTGTATTGTGCCCCTAGGCATCAGTTCCTGCCTGCTGTATTGTGCTCCTAGGCATCAGTTCCTGTCTGCTGTATTGTGCCCCTATGCATCAGTTCCTGCCTGCTGCATTGTGCCCCTAGGCATCAGTTCCTGTCTGCTGCATTGTGCCTCTAGGCATCAGTTCCTGCCTGCTGTATTGTGCCACTAGGCATCAGTTCCTGCCTGCTGTATCGTGCCCCTAGGCATCAGTTCCTGCCTGCTGTATTGTGCCCCTAGGCATCAGTTCCTGCCCTCTGTATTGTTCCCCTAGGCATCAGTTCCTGCCTGCTGTATTGTGCCCCTAGGCATCAGTTCCTGCCTGCTGCATTGTGCCCCTAGGCATCAGTTCCTGCCTTCTGTATTGTGCCCCTAGGCCTCAGTTCCTGCCTGCTGTATTGTGCCCCTAGGCGTCAGTTCCTGCCCTCTGTATTGTTCCCCTAGGCATCAGTTCCTGCCTGCTGTATTGTGCCCCTAGGCATCAGTTCCTGCCTGCTGCATTGTGCCCCTAGGCATCAGTTCCTGCCTTCTGTATTGTGCCCCTAGGCATCAGTTCCTGCCTGCTGCATTGTGCCCCTAGGCATCAGTTCCTGCCTTCTGTATTGTGCCCCTAGGCGTCAGTTCCTGCCTTCTGTATTGTGCCCCTAGGCGTCAGTTCCTGCCTGCTGTATTGTGCCCCTAGGCATCAAGGGATTAAAGGCTTACTAGCAGAGAGGGAATAATTAATATATATATATAAAATGTAACAGGAAAAGCACTCACTGGACTTCGGACTTCAAATGTGGTAACAAAATGTATTAAATGTGACGTTTCGGGACTTAACACGTCCCTTCCTCTGACAATTGAAAACTCCAAGCAAACAAACTAATAAAGACATACAAAACCCACCCCCAACAGTATCTCCAATCGCTGGAAACCGTGTGCAAAATTCTATGGCTGCAACCAAACATGTGTGTTCAATAGAAATGTATTCACAAATTCAAAGTGAAAAAATAAGCAATTGTTACAACAATGATGAAAATTAATACAAAATACCAATATAGTTCATATTAATCAAAGCACCCCTATATCAAAAATGGACTCTCCTCCAACGTCACTAAGGGATTTAACAGCACATAGGGATACTCCCCTTGTACCAATCAATGCCACAAATCACAAATCAAAAGTTCCATAGTTGCTTATAATAGGCGGCACTAATTCCATTCACCTACCGCACCCCCATTCATAGACCGTTAAATAAAAAACCAAACCCGATTGTTGTCCAAAATCTCACTTGATAAACCCATCATGGGTAGATACGTTACAACACACCCCCTTGTCTCCCATTGGACCCATCTACACGTTGTCCAGGTGACAGGGAAAACAAAGGCGTTCCCCAACCATGGCCAAATGGTAGTTTTAGAGTCAGGTCTAAAACTACCATTTGGCCACGGTTTCCAGTGATTGGAGATACTGTTGGGGGTGGGTTTTGTATGCCTTTATTAGTTTGTTTGTTTGGAGTTTTCAATTGTCAGAGGAAGGGACGTGTTAAGTCCCGAAACGTCACATTTAATAAATTTTGTTACCACGTTTGAAGTCCGAAGTCCAGTGAGTGCTTTTCATGTTACATTTTTTGAATTCTTTGAAATCACCCTGGCAGCTGAACGGTTGGTGGGAGTGCATATGCCTAGAACTTTCTTTATATATATATATATATATATATATATATATATATATATATATATATATATATATATATATATATATATATATATATATATACATACATACTGTATATATATAAAAAACCTTATCTCATAAATAAACTTAGAACTGTAATAATAAATAAAGATGCAACAACTTCTTTATGGGAAATTTTTAACCGTCACAGGTTAAAATATTATTAAACATTAATAAGCATAACTATAAAACTGACAAGTAGGCTAAGATGGCGGCAAGCAAGAGCTATCTAACCCAGCGCTACTGGAGGTCAGCGGCCCAAAATGTAAACTGCAGCAGAGGGGGGGTCCCCTCTGCTCAAAGGAGATGCTACTAAGGGGTTGCTGAGATCATGTGACCCACCAACGAGGGGAAGGAGGGGCACCTCATGTGCACCTGAGGCTATCCGCCCCTCCCATCTTTAGATTGGTCATCACTCCCCCCGTTCACCCTCTCTACGCAAAAGGGCCGCTACCTCACGCCACAAGATCATCAGATGATATTCTTGCCGCCACCATATAACCACGACCTGACTTACAGGAAGGGTACAAGAGACCTTCAAATATCTTGAATAAATATATCTAAGGCCATATTTTGTAAATGAACCCTATCTCTCCTGTAATACTCTGACTTGTCGAGCGTTAAGGCATTGTGTCTGATCACAAAACCTCCCTTCTCTTGTCGGTTTTATAACTATAAAACCGACAAGTAGGCTAATATGGTGGCAAACAAGAGCTAACTAACCGAGGGCTACTGAAGTTCAGTGGCCCAAAATGGAAACTGCAGCAGAGGGGGGTCCCCTCTGCTCAAAGGTGATGCTACTAAGGGGTTGCTGAGATCATGTGACCCACCCACAAGGGGAAGGAGGCGCACCTCATTTGCACCTGAGGCTATCCGCCCCTCCCATCTTTAGATTGGTCATCACTCCCCCCGGTCACCCTCTCCATGCAACAGGGCCGCTACCTCCCTCCACAAGATCATCAGATGGTATTCTTGCCGCCACCATAAAACCACGACCTGACTTACAGGAAGGGTACAAGAGACCTTCAAATATCTTGAATAAATATATCTAAGGCCATATTTTGTAAATTAGCCCACTCTCTCCTGTAATACTCTGACTTATCGGCCGTTAAGGCATCGTGTCTGATCACGAAACCTCCCTGCTCTGTGACAGTCCTGCTTATGGTGAAATTATTTTTTTTCCTAACCCTGTACGCTGCACTGTGGGATGACATGTGCCTCCATTCTAGCCTCGGGATGACATTTGACCAGTCCAGAATGACATTGGGAATACGGGTCCTTATCCAGCTAATATCTGCCTGCATAATTTTTATAAGCTGCAGACCAGGGAGGGCACCTAAATCATTACCCCCTAAATGCAAGATAACAATGTGAGGTTTACCTCAACGTACAAGGGCCTCGGATAAAAGGGAGGGGAGTCTAGGCCAACACATCCCCCTCTCACCTAACCACCTAACTGAAGCTTTGGCAGGGGAAAACTCAAGGTTTTGAACCCCGGGAAGGGACAGACAATGGATTGAAGCTCAGTGCACGTATGAGTGCCCCACGATCCATATCCATCTAGCGCCTTGGGGTACTCCTGAAAAAACAAACAACGTTAGCAACTGTAACCAGGTATACAAACAACATTTTAAACGATTGGGGGAACATAACCCTTGTATTTGGTAGAGTGCCACCTGCCTAAGAGCTTGATTGAGTCTACAGAAGCATCTGATATAGCTGCATTGGTCGCTGTGCCTATGCGAAAGGAGTGAGGGGCAATTTTGGAAATATCTAAACCGGCCAGGGAAGCTGCTTGGGCCAGGACCATACATAACTGATAAAGTGATAATGAAGTACCATTCTCGTGGACGAGGAAAGAGACTGAAACCTTAGGGCAAATTCCTAAAAACTGGTTAACTAGGAAAATAGGGCAACAACAGCCTTGCGACTTAGGAATGGCCAGCCAAGGACCTTTACCTTATTGGTCTGGTTTAGACCGGGGGAGAAAAAGTAATAATGACTCTGGAGAGGCTTTAATATGCTGGAGCTTGACAACTTTGTTGGTATGCCACTTGGACGAGTATATCAGCTCACCTATACGGAGAGCCGCAGAATATGCCAGTACGAAAGCTGTGCAAAACAAAAGAAGTTCATATGGAGAAGAGCATACAGCTTCTAAAGCATTAACCAACTTCTCCAAGCGGTCATAGGTCATAGGCTTCCTAATATCTTTCTGCTGCATTTGAGAACGACCCCAGCACTTTACTACTTGATGAACAAAGATATAATTAGTGGGATCGGGTAGGGAAAGCATGCGGTAGAAAAAGGTCAGAGCCACTAGGCGAGAATGAATGGCACCTTGACGTGCTCCATAATTCCACAAACTCACCAGCGAATCGTATAAGGCGATTCCTCAGCCGCTTCCACCTTCCTGTCCCGACAAAATATGTCTCATTCCTTCCACAACCTTACGTAAGTGTGCCAAATGGATGGGGCTAATGAGGCACGTACTAAAGGGAGCAGGGATTTCCAGGGTTTAGAAGCTGCCAAAGGAAACTGGGACAGGGTAAGCCCACTCTAGCAGCATGGGGCGCAAGGAGCTTAAATGTCACCCAATTAAACCTCAATAGAGCGTCAGCAATGACATTATTCACACCGGGGAGCCTGAAACTGAATGTTGAGTTCTAGACAGTATAACATTAAGTGATATTAACAAGCAAACCATTGTGGACGATGTGACCGACAAGCCATTGACAGCATGCACAACACTTAGGTTATCTGTCCAGAAGATAACCGTTCTGTTCGCAAACTGCTTACCCCAGAGCTCAGTGGCCAGGACTATAGGAAAAAGTTCAAGGAGCGTGAGATTGTGAGTTAACCCTCTAATCTTCCAATCCGCAGGCCAAAGGGCCCGCAATCCACGCCCCTTGAAAGTATGCACCATAACCCCAGGACCCTGCAGCATCTGTAAAAAAATGTAAAAGCTGGCTAGAGATAGGATCAGAGCACCAAAAGCGAATGCCATTGAATTGCGTTAAGAAAGATTCCCAAACTTTTAGATCATGCCCCTTGAAATGTAGATTTTGTCTGATGGGTTAAATTTTCAACAAAGTTTACTCTCCAACCTGTGATTAAACACCCTCCCCATGGGAGTGACTCTGCAGGCAAAGTTAAGAAGGCCAAAGAGAGACTGTAATTGCTTTAAGGTAATGCATTTAGAGGAAACAGGCGATTGAACCGCCTCCAGCATACCCTGCACCTTATCTAAGGGGAGTCTGCATATCATGTTTTCAGTATCAATATCTATTCCCAAAAATGTTAAGCAGGTGCAGGGACCTTGCGATTTGTCTTCCGCAAGGGGAACACCAAACTGGGACATGAGCCTGTGCATTGCATTTGTCACACCTAGACAGTGATCCGACCCCTTCTGACCCACTATCAAGAAATCGTCTAAGTAGTGTGCTACGGGATCTCTGCCAACCACATGGGCTACTACCCAATGTAGAAACGTGCTGAACTTCTCGAACAATGCACAAGAAACGGCATAACCCATAGGAAGAAAGCGATCCACATAGAAACCACCATCAAACTTACATCCCACAAGTGGAAAGGCTGAAGAATGTAGGGGTAACAAGCGAAAAGCGGACTCAATATCTAATTTCGCCAACAAGGCACCTCTCCCAGCTCCCTTAACTAGCTCCAGCGCGCTGTCGAAAGATTGATAGCACACGGAGCTAAGCTCAGGATCAATGGCATTGTTCACTGAACTCCCTTTGGGATAGGAGAGATGCTGTATTAGACTAAATTTCCCTGGCTCCTTCTTAGGGACTACTCCTAAAGGTGATACAAGTTTTCAAATGGAGGATGGAAAAATGGGTCAATCATGCATCCCAGGGTCAATTCTTTTACCAACTTTCCTTTGACTATATGAGGGTTACGCAGGTTACGTAACGCAACCTGCGTAACCTTTGACTATATGAGGGAACGCAGGTTACGGTGATTAGCTGAACCTCTGATTCGTGAAGATACAGGGATCATAAAACCATGTGAAAAATCATCCAGTAGCAAATTAGCAGCCTGGTGATTAGGATAATGATGTGTTGGAGGAGGAGGGAGAACTTTAAGGGCCCAGGCGTTGCCACAGATGAGTGTGCAGGACTGGATTACCCGCCGTTTTACGCCTAAATTCCGAGTCATAATCCCTCCAAGCCCCATCACTGAACTTCCTCTGTATCCAGTGAATAGAATCTGCGTATTTCAATACTGCATGGTTCTGGCTGGGATACTTCTTTAGATAACAAGACGCGAACACCCTAAAGCAAATAAGCCATTCCTCAAAATGTCTCAGGGCGTTTAAACCTTTTGGGACCGGTACCATCAGAGCTCTTTTTTTTTGTTTGTAAGCTTCAGGGGATAATTCAAAGATATTTATGGATTTCCCTTGCTGGATTCTTTTAATAGTTTTAGGCTTCAAATGAGCATGAAGTGACGGGATGTATGTGGGAATTGTATCCCCATGCAAGGCTACTTTACGCTCAGGGAAAGCACTAAGAGGAGGGCGCTGAACTATGTTATTAGCAGGGGTTAACTGTGTGACTGCTGGTGTTACTGAGGATGGAACAGGGGCTGACTGTTTATAGGCTCCTGACTGAAACTCATGCCACATTTTCTTAACCATGCTAAACATACGTTTCTGACCCTTGCCCCTTAACCCTAAAGAAGTGTCACTTTCTTAGTCAAAGTTAGATAGTAAGGAATCTGCTGAGTCTGTTCTGTCATGTGTAAAAGCACGTGACTCACCAGTAGCCATAGAAGAGGGTTCCTGCCTTGCTAACTCCGAAGCCGTCCGAACTGGAGAAGCGTCTGGAACCTGGGAAGTATGAGCCACAGGGGAAGACATCTGGGCTGAGGTGCTGCAGAAATCTCAGGTGCTGTAGCCATGACTGGGAAGGATTCCTCTGGCTGAATAACGCCCTGCAAAAGAGAAAACAATTTGCGAACACGGGAAATGGGAGGATTTGCAGTTTCTAACATAGAATGACCAGATTGACCAGCAACATGCCCTGTGCTGGATTCATTAGTTGAATTGGATGCACTGTTTGGCATTAATTGTGGTGTGCTCCCTAATGCATGGTCGTGTTTATTAATCTGCAGTGTAGGCATACTGCTTATATTTTCCCTATTTGTATTCGTAGGCACACTCACACTGCTATGCACATTCAAAGCATTGTTCATGCACACCTCAGGAACAGCATTATTAATATAATTTGCACCAGTATGATTATTTGCATGCGCCGGAGGAATTACATTCACACTTGTAGTATTGGTCGCCACATTCAATTCCCCTCCACTTGCATCCATACCCGTGTTAGGGTTTATAAAACCTTATATGCCTGACTTGTCCTGAGTAATAGTATTAATATGGCGAGTGTGCGCTCTATAAACTGCCTTTTTGATGCACTCCCTCGTGGCCTCCAAGAAACTGTTTTGTGGCCTATCTGACCCCTCTGGTTAGCTCCGCCCCTAACAGTTATGGTTTGAGAATGCTGCCTAACGTGCCCCAGGGACTGCTGGCTAACTTCCCCTGACTGAGCAGAACCTACCACCGCCGATGTCCTCTTTTGGTGCTCACCTCTCTCGAGCTCCTGAGGACCCGACAGGGTGGCTCTGTGACCGAGCTGAGCATGAGTATCGATGACGTCACCGGAAGGGGAGGGATGCGTGACATCAACTTCCGGTGGCAAGATTTGGCCAACCGAAATGGAGGAAGACAGAGGAGCGGAAGAAGAAGACATTGCAGCCTCAATGGAAGCTAAGAATTAAGAAACGACAGATGCGGCCAACGGAGGGATAGCAGTGAATAAGGAGGTGACAGAAGACACAGGTAAGAAGATGGAAGGGGGGAAAGGAGGCATCAAACCCACGCTCTGGTCACCATGAGGCCTAGAAGGCCCTGAACAACCAATGTCTGTGTTAGTTATGGGGTTATTATCAAACTGCGGGACATATGGATTTAACTGAATATTGACAGTGCACAGGAGGTTGGACCAGTTATTCTGGAACTATGTCAATTAAATTTATTTCACTATGGACAGCCACACATCTACTCTCATTGATAGGTGGGGGACGTATTGTAGCCACTGTTTTATGAGGAGCACTATGAGTTGCCTGCATATGTGTGTACTGTGTAGGTGGGATTGTATCCTCGCTATCCTCATTAACTTCAAGATTACTTATCTGCTTATTATACTTTTTTCTTCAAGGTGATGCAAACTGCTGCTCCTGGAACCATACTGGAGGCAGGACAGATGTTCTGGAACGATGCATGATGCTGGTTGGGATGAAGCCTAGGAACACTTAAATGCAATTTGGAAAAACGTCTCTGCTTCAGGATCCAAGGAGAAAGAGGGACAGGAAGCTATATGCAACAGTTTTTAAGGTAAAACAGGGGCTCCTCCCTACGCTTGCAACAATGTTGAACTAGCTTCTCCACCCAGCCCTCTTCTCCTATCTCACTCCTTACAGCCTTAACCCTTAGGTTGCTACAGTCCCTTGCTGGTCCTTTCACTGTCTTTCCTGCAATATTTGCATCAGTGTATTGTGCCCCTAGGCATCAATATCTGCCTGCTGTATTGTGTCCCTAGACATCAGTTCCTGCCTGCTGTATTGTGCCCCTAGACATCAGTTCCTGCCTGCTGTATTGTGCCCCTAGATATCAGTTCCTGTCTGCTGTATTGTGCCCCTAGACATCAATTCCTGCCTGCTGTATTGTGCCCCTAGTCATCATTTCCTGCCTGCTGTATTGTGCCCCTAGGCATCAGTTCCTGTCTGCTGTATTGTGCCTCTAGACATCAGTTCCTGCCTGCTGTATTGTGCCCTAGACCTTAGTTCATGCCTGCAATATTGTGCCCCTTGGCATCAGGTATGTTTGCTTTATTGTGCCCCTAGATATCAGTTCCTGCCTGTTGTATTGTGCCCCTAGACATCAGTTCCTGCCTGCTGTATTGTGCCCCTAGATATCAGTTCCTGCCTGCTGTATTGTGCCCCTAGACATCAGTTCCCATCTGCTGTATTGTGCCCCAGTCATCATTTCCTGCCTGCTGTATTGTGCCCCTAGACATCAGTTCCTGTCTGCTGTATTGTGCCTCTAGGCATCAATTCCTGCCTGCTGTATTGTGCCCTAGACCTTAGTTCATGCCTGCAGTATTGTGCCCCTAGGCATCAGGTATGTCTGCTTTATTGTGCCCCTAGGCATCAGTTCCTACCTGCTGTATTGTGCCCCTAGGCATCAGTTTCTGCCTGCTGTATTGTGCCCCTAGACATCAGTTCCTGCCTATTGTATTGTGCCTGGTAATGTTACCACCGACCTGCAACATTGGTGCCCCTAGGCATCAGTTCCTGAGTATTGTATTGTGCCCGGTAATGTTACCACTGATCTGCACTATTGGTGCCCCTAGGCATCAGTTCCTGCCTATTGTATTGTGCCTGATAATGATACCACTGACCTGCACCATTGGTGCCCCTAGACATCAGTTCCTGCCTATTGTATTGTGCCTGGTAATGTTACCACTGACCTGCACCATTGGTGCCCCTAGGCATCAGTTCCTGCCTATTGTATTGTGCCTGGTAATGTTACCACTGAACCACATCATTGGTGCCCCTAGGCATCAGTTCCTGCCTATTGTATTGTGCCTGGTAATGTTACCACTGACTTGCACCATTGGTGCCCCTAGGCATCAGTTCCTGCCTATTGTATTGTGCCTGGTAATGTTACCACTGACCTGTACCATTGGTGCCCCTAGGCATCAGTTCCTGCCTTTTGTATTGTGCCTGGTAATGTTACCACTGACCTGCACCATTGGTACCCCTAGGCATCAGTTCCTGCCTATTGTATTGTGCCTGGCAATGTTATCACTGAACTGCACCATTGGTGCCCCTAGGCATCAGTTCCTGCCCATTGTATTGTGACTGGTAATGTTACCACTGACCTGTACCATTGGTGCCCCTACAGCAAATGGTCCAAGAGCGCCAAACTAGAGGCAAAGGAAGAATCTAACGAATGAATGAATGATAATCAAACATTTATTAACATATAATTAAATACCTAATAGCATGGATCCATGTTACATATAAACTTAGTCTTGAGAAAGGCCTGTTAAATAGGCCGAAACGCGTTGACAAAATTGGTGAGCATTATTTCATTATTATTTATATTTATGTTTTGAGATGTTATTGCACTATGTCACTTTTTTAAATGACAGGATTTAAATTACAGGAATTACTAATATGGAAAGAAAGAGCACAATTATCGAGCTAAAAGAAATATCATCATCACTCACACGGATACATTCACAAGGAGGATCACTCACTAACATTCAGTAACTGACACCTTACCTGGATTATATACATTCTTGAACCCCATTTCACTATTCACATTTGGATGCACTATTTTTAGTTTTAATATCTATTTTTCACATTTTTTCAAATTTTTTGGTCATTTTATATTTTCATTTTTATATATTTTTAGTTTTTATACATTTATATTCCATTTTCATTCTTTGGGGATCCCTATTCTACATTTTACATTTTTCACAATTTTTTCACAGATTCAAATAAGCATTTTTATTTTACATTCACATTTTTCATTTGATTTTTTCACTGGATTTTCCATCATTTTTTACAAAAGGGAATTATATCACTTATCGGACTCATTTTTCTACAATTTAGAAATCATTTCACGTGACTCTTATTTATTTATCTACGAATTTATTATCACGATTGCCATTTGCTTTTAGAATTGTTTTTATAAATGTTTCTACTTTCTATCATGTATATGTTTTAATAATATTTTTACTGCATTTTTAGTTTATATGTAACATGGATCCATGCTATTAGGTATTGAATTATATGTTAATAAATGTTTGATTATCATTCATTAATTCATTAGATTCTTCCTTTGCCTCTAGTTTGGCACTCTTGGACCATTTGCTGTATTTGTGTTCTATTTAGGGTTAGCTAGATACCCTATCATCCAGGAGCTGTAAGGAAGTAGGTTGAGCGCTGGTAGATATTTTAAATACACCATTGGTGCCCCTAGACATCAGTTCCTGCCTATTGTATTGTGCCTGGTCATGTTACCACTGACCTGCACCATCTGTGCCCCTAGGCATCAGTTCCTGCCTATTGTATTGTGCCTGGTAATGTTACCACTGACCTGCACCATCTGTGCCCCTAGGCATCAGTTCCTGCCTATTGTATTGTGCCTGGTAATGTTACCACTGACCTGCACCATTGGTGCCCCAAGGTATCATTTCCTGCCTATTGTATTGTGCCTGGTAATGTTACCACTGACCTGCACCATCTGTGCCCCTAGGCATCAGTTCCTGCCTATTGTATTGTGCCTGGTAATGTTACCACTGACCTGCACCATCTGTGCCCCTAGGCATCAGTTCCTGCCTATTGTATTGTGCCTGGTAATGTTACCACTGACCTGCACCATCTGTGCCCCTAGGCATCAGTTCCTGCCTATTGTATTGTGCCTGGTAATGTTACCACTGACCTGCACCGTCTGTGCCCCTAGGCATCAGTTCCTGCCTATTGTATTGTGCCTGGTAATGTTACCACTGACCTGCACCGTCTGTGCCCCTAGGCATCAGTTCCTGCCTATTGTATTGTGCCTGGTAATGATACCACTGACCTGCACCATTGGTGCCCTAGGCATCAGTTCCTGCCTATTGTATTGTGCCTGGTAATGTTACCACTGACCTGCACCGTCTGTGCCCCTAGGCATCAGTTCCTGCCTATTGTATTGTGCCTGTTCATGTTACCACTGACCTGCACCACTGGTGCCCCTAGGCATCAGTTCCTGCCTATTGTATTGTGCCTGGTAATGTTACCACTGACCTGCACCATTGGTGCCCTAGGCATCAGTTCCTGCCTATTGTATTGTGCCAGGTAATGTTACCACTGACCTGCACCATTGGTGCCCTAGGCATCAGTTCCTGCCTATTGTATTGTGCCTGGTAATGTTACCACTGACCTGCACCACTGGTGCCCCTAGGCATAATTTCCTGCCTATTGTATTGTGCCTGGTAATGTTACCACTGACCTGCACCACTGGTGCCCCTAGGCATCATTTCCTGCCTATTGTATTGTGCCTGGTAATGTTACCACTGACCTGCACCACTGGTGCCCCTAGGCATAATTTCCTGCCTATTGTATTGTGCCTGGTAATGTTACCACTGACCTGCACCATCTGTGCCCCTAGGCATCAGTTCCTGCCTATTGTATTGTGCCTGGTAATGTTACCACTGACCTGCACCGTCTGTGCCCCTAGGCATCAGTTCCTGCCTATTGTATTGTGCCTGGTAATGTTACCACTGACCTGCACCATCTGTGCCCCTAGGCATCAGTTCCTGCCTATTGTATTGTGCCTGGTAATGTTACCACTGACCTGCACCATCTGTGCCCCTAGGCATCATTTCCTGCCTATTGTATTGTGCCTGGTAATGTTACCACTAACCTGCACCATTGGTGCCCTAGGCATCAGTTCCTGCCTATTGTATTGTACCTGGTAATGTTACCACTGACCTGCACCACTGGTGCCCCTAGGCATCAGTTCCTGCCTATTGTATTGTGCCTGGTAATGTTACCACTGACCTGCACCACTGGTGCCCCTAGGCATCAGTTCCTGCCTATTGTATTGTGCCTGGTAATGTTACCACTGACCTGCAACATTGGTGCCCCTAGGCATCAGTTCCTGCCTATTGTATTGTGCCTGGTAATGTTACCACTGACCTGCACCATCTGTGCCCCTAGGCATCAGTTCCTGACTATTGCATTGTGCCCGGTGATGTTACCACTGACCTACACTATCGGTACCCCTAGGCATCAGTTCCTGACTATTGTATTGTGCCTGGTAATGTTACCACTGACCTGCACCATCTGTGCCCCTAGGCATCAGTTCCTGACTATTGCATTGTGCCCGGTGATGTTACCACTGACCTGCACTATTGGTGCCCCTAGGCATCCGTTCCTCCCTATTGAATTAAGCCCAGTGATGTTACCACTGACCTTTCCTGCATACTCACAAACACCTGCAGAGGAAAACAGCATGCGTTCCCAAATACAATTTCTTATTGGCTGAACTGGGCATTCAAGTATGTGCATAATTCAGAATATAATATGTCAGGGAGGGTATAGCAGACACCAGTGAGAAAGCTGCCCCTGTGCCCCCATGTTCATTTTAAAGTTATTTAAAATTGTATGCTCTGTCTAAATCATGAATGTCTAATTATGACTTTACTTTAACACTTTAAATTAAAACACAACAAAGAACGTAACACTCTTAAATGGACAATTTTGGAAACAGTCACTACCAAAAATAGAGGTGGTGACAGGTGTGCCCTATTAGGCAAACGAGAGGTCTTTTAGATGCACCGTCTGGGTTGAATTCAGAGTCTGATGCATTAGAACCTCACATACTGCTGATAGGAAATAGGTTGTAAATATAGAAATTCAATTGCGATCATCTTTGTATAAGATGGGCCGCATAACAAACAAACATGTTCCTATATGTACAAACGAAAAATCTAGAAGGGATAGAATGACACTCTTAAAGTGCACAAAATTGTGAATAAAATATGTTCATTATCTTCAATGAATATGGAGAAAGTTCAAGTGGGGCAAAGGTCCTCTCTCTTTAAGAGATATGCAATTTATAACAATTAGTATTTAATGTAGTGAATAAGCAAACCTTTCACCTCTATCAGTGAACCTACAGTATACATAAACACAATGGTTTACTCTGATACAACAAAGAGAATGATATAGGGATATAGCCAGATATGGGTGAAAGAGCAAATGGAACAAGTATAACTATAGAAATTGTACAAGGTTGTATCTTTACTAAACATATGTCATTTGTTAGGGTCTCTGATCAGATAAGTCTAATTTTTACAAATCCATGGAGAGTGGCTGGGCGCATCCACTAGAGATTTATAAAAATACAAACATATTAACTTTATATCTATATGTATATATTTTGGTACAATCAACATTGTTTAACTCTTTCAGAGAAAGCACTGTGCTGTTTTGTTCAAATTTGTGTGTTTATATACAGCTAGATTACGAGTTTTGAGCGCTATAGAGAAATTAACGAACGCAACAAAAATGGCGTTATTTAATCCTCTATAGCGCTGCCATTACAAGTTTTAAAAAAACAGACTTGCGATATGGTTGCGTTGAGCTCCATACCGCACACAATCCAAGCTCTGTTTTGACGTGCTCGTGCATGCTTTCCCCAAAGACATCAATGGGGAGAGCGGGTCAGAAAAAACACCTGCGATCGCGGAAAGAAAAGCTCCGTAACGCAGCCCCATTGATGTCTATGGGGGAAAAGAAAATAACGTTTAAACCTAACACCCTAACATAAACCTCGAGTTTCAACACCCCTAATCTGCTACCCCCGACATCGCCAATGTCTGCCTACAATTATTAACCCCTAATCTGCCGCTCCCGATATCGCTGCCACCTAAATAAAGGTATTAACCCCTAATCTGCCACTCTCGATATCGCTGCCACTTTACTAAAGTTATTAACCCCTATTCCGCCGCACCCCAACATCGCCCACACTATAATAAATCTGCTAACCCCTTTTCCGCCACTCCCCAACATCACCGCCACTAAATAAAGCTATTAACCCCTAAACCTCTGGCCTCCCACATCACTACCACTAAATAAACCTATTAACCCCTAAACCGCCAGCCCTCCACATCGCAACAACCTAAATTAAACTATTAACCCCTAACGTAACCCTAACCCTAACGTAACCCTAACACCCCCTAACTTTAACATAATTAAAATAGAGCTAAATTAAACTTACAATTATTGACTAAATAAACCTATTAACCCCTTAACTGCCAGCCCCCCACATCACAGCAACCTAAATTAAACTATTAACCCCTACACCTACCGCTAACCCTAACCCTAAACCTAGCCCGAACCCTAACATCTCCTAACTTTAACATAATTAAAATAAAATTTACAATTATTAACTAAATAATACCTAAAACTAAATACATACTTACTATACATACTTACTTGTGAAATAAAACCTAAGCTAGCTACAATATAACTAATAGTTATATTGTAGCTAGCTTAGGTTTTATTTTTATTTCACAGGTAAGTTTGTATTTATTTTAACTAGGTATGCTAGTTAGTAAATAGTTATTAACTATTTAGTAACTACCTAGTTAAAATAAATACAAACTTACCTGTGAAATAAAACCTAAGCTACCTTACACTAAAACCTAAAATTACATAAAATAAAAAACCTACCATTACAAAAAAAACAAACAAAATTATCCAAAATATTAAAAATTATTCCTTTTCTAATACCCTTTAAAAAAAAAAAAAAAAAACACCCCAAAATAAAAAAAGCCTAATCTGAAATAAACTACCAAGGGCCCTTAAAATGGCCTTTTGTTAAACAGCTCTTTTGCTACAAAAATAAACAAACACCCCCTAACAGTATACAATCCCCCACCCTCCCAAACTACCAAGGACCCTTAAAAGGGCCTTTTGGGGGGCCCTTAAAAGGGCCTTTTGTAGGGCATTGCCCTAAAGATAATAGCTCTTTTCCTAAAAAAACAAAATACATTACACAAAATAACAAACAAATTATCAAATTTAAGCAGCTCTCATTCTATTGGCTGATTCAAATCAGCCAATAGAAGGAGAGCTGCTCAAATCCTATTGGCTGATTTGAACAGCCAATAGGATTTTAGCAGCTCTAATTCCTGTTGGCTGATTCAAATTTTTCAGCCAATAGGAATGCAAGGGACGCCATCTTGAAACGGCTCACTTGCATTGAAGATTCAGTGTACGGTGGCAACCGTATGAAGAGGATGCTCTGTGCCAGATGTCTTCAGGATGGACCCGCTCCACGCCACCGGGATCAAGATAGAAGATGCCGCCTGGATGAAGATTGAAGAAGCCGCCTGGATGAAGATTTCTCGCCGCTTGGATGAGGACTTCGCCGACAGGGATGAAGATTGAAGAGGCCGCCTGGATGAAGATCGTTCAAGAGGGACTTCAAAAACTGTAAGTGGATTTTCGGGGGTTAGTGATAGTTTTTTTTTAAGGTTTTTTTGGGTGGGTTTTATTTTTAGTTTAGGGTTTGGGCAATGTAAAATAGCTAAATGCCCTTTTAAGGGTAATTCCCATCCAAATGCCCTTTTCAGGGCAATGGGTAACTTAGTTTTTTTTAGAGTTACTGTAGGTTTTTTATTTTGGGGGGTTGGTTGGGTGGTGGGTTTTACTGTTGGGGGTGTTTGTATTTTTTTTTTACAGGCAAAGAGCTGATATCTTTGGGGCAATGCCCCACAAAAAGTCCTTTTAAGTGCTATTGGTAGTTTATTGTAGGCTAAGGTTTTTTCTTTATTTTGGATGGGCTTTTTTATTTTGATAGGGCTATTAGATTAGGTGTAATTCTTTCTTATTTTTGATCATTTCGTTTTTTATTTTCCGTAATTTAGTGTTTGTTATTTTTTGTAATTTAGTAAAAAAAAAATTGTAATTAGGAACTTTGTAATTTTTAGAGTAGTGTTAGGATTTTTTTTAATGTGTAGTTAAGTTTTAGTTAATTGGTAGTTAGTTTAATTTTAGTTTAAACTTATTTTTTTTTTAATTTGACAGGTAAGTTTTAATTTAATTTAAGATAGGTAAATTTTAATTTTAATCTAAAGTTAGGGGGCTGTTAGGTTTAGGGTTTACAAGTTTAAATTAGTTTATTGCGATGTGGGGGGCTTTTAGTTTAGGGGTTAATAGTTTAGTTTAGGATATTTCGTTGTGGGGGGCTTACGGTTTAGGGGTTAATAGGTTTATTATAGTGGCGGCGGTGTAGGGCTTAATAACTTTAGTATAGTGGGGGCGATGTTGGCAGATGGCACATTAGGGGTTGTTACGGTTGCCTCCAGGCTGGCTGGACGTTGGACCGTAGAAAAGGATGCTCCTAGCGCTCACCAAAGGAGCAGCAGCACCGTGGACACTCTAACTGCTGCGTAGCCACCATAAGTAACGCAGACTCCACGAACCACCGCTGCTGGGCTGGTATCTCGCCGTCTGCTCTGCGCCCTGGACCTACGACCAGGCTCCAGTAGGTGAACCTCTTCCTTCTGTAGCAATCCCTGTAGCTAAGGGAGTATGAAAAACATAGCAATCCCTGTAGTGATAATAGCTGTACCCTACAAACATGAGTCAAAGCTGCAAGTTAGAGGGTCAGAAATAGGTCTGATGTGCTGGAGCACACAGCCTGCTTTTTATTGAGGTTACATGCAAACAGGACACTCTCAGGGGGAGGCATAAAATCCCCCATCACACATTTGATATTAGATAGAGAGACACTCCCTTTGACAGGCCACAACATTTACTTCAGCAGATAACATTACACACAATAAAACAATGCAGTCCACCTTATCAATACTAGTCTGATTAGACAATGGGAAAGTTGATCACTAAACCTAATTAGAGCTAATCCCAGCAGACTTGTATTTAGAATAGGTTTCTTGAAGCTGAACAAAATTTAACTCTTAATGGCACACAATGAAACTGAACCAAGTGGGAGAAAGCCAGGGACAAGTCATTTCACAGGTCTGGGGACATAGTCTTAAAGGGGGCATTGTTCACCAAAGTCACAATATGTCCCCAGACGGTTCCCAAAGGGCCACACACACCCAACAAAAGTCAATATACTCTCAGGGGCACAATCTTCCAGGGGCCATAGTCATGAGGAAGGAGGCTGGCAAATAGGCTTCTCCAAAATCCAGGGAAGCAGGGCAACCTTCCATTTAAAGGGCCAGTCACAAATAGCAGTTTGTAACATATCTCCCCTTTTGGAGGGAGACTAACAAGGCACCTGACCTTCTGTCGGTCAGTGCCTAAGTTAGTCTCGCAACCCACCCACAAATAAACACTAGCAGCAAAGCAGCCCCCCCACAACAAGTAGCACTGGCCTGTAGGTTCCAGGTTATAGGATGAAAGTGTAGCATCCTCTGCCTTCCTGGCGCAGCTGGGCAAATAGCTGATGGTACTTGGGGGGCAGAGGCCAGCGGCACTCTGCCCTGGTGCCAGCGCTTCTGCTGGGGTGAGGGGTTTGCAGGCCAGTCCTGTAACAAGGGGGTCTGTAGGGCAGAGGCCAGCAGCGCTCTGTCCTGATGCCAGCTCTTCTGCTGGGGGAATTGGGGCATAGTCCTGCCCGGTGGCAAAGGGAACGTGGGGGTCAGTGGGGGTTAACATCTCCACTGTTAACCCTGGGCCCAAGTTAGGAGTTAGCTGGGGAGGGGGAGATTGGCTTACCTCCTCCTCCTGATACTCCGGCGGCCGTTGGGAAGGGAGGTCGATGCTCTCCTCTTCTTGTGGAACATGCTGCGGCTGGGGAGAGAGACCGGTTGTCTCCTCTCCCTGGAAGGCACACTCCGGCTGGGGAGGGAGGTCGATGCTCTCCCCTCCCTGTAGCTGGGTCTGTCGCTGGGGATCTGGGCCGCCTGCCCAGCATCCCTGTAGGGCCGGTAGAGAGACTGCGGTCCCATCTCCACCTGCCTGCTGGGGGTCCTCCCAGGACCAGTCTATGAGGCCTGCTGCCTCTGGTATCTCTGGTTGGGGTTGGGGAAGGAGACCGGTTGTCTCTTCCCTCTGCACAGTATACTGCCGCTGGGGAGGGAGGTCGCTGCTCTCCTCTCCCTGTGGAACATGCTGCGGCTGGGGAGAGAGACCAGGTGTCCATACCCTCAAACTCCACAGTTGGCGCTCAAAGGCTCGTGCCGCTTTGTTCTCCGTATCCAATTCCCGGATGATGCGACTGACTACCTCCTGCGCAGGGTCTGGACCATATCGGACTAGCCGCCTCTTTACCTCTGGAACGAAATCCGCGCCCTCATAGCGACAGATCCGGTTGAGGTGCTCTTCACATGGTTCTGACCAGTATCTTGTTAGCTCCATGCTGCTGTAGGTAGGGACGCTGCGCAGTGGCTAGCGTTGCCCTCAATTACTCTCCTACGATACCAGTGCTGTTGTGGTGCTGCTCCTTGCGCTAGGACGCCAATCCCACCGCTGCCGCCAAATGTTACGGTTGCCTCCAGGCTGGCTGGACGTTGGACCGTAGAAAAGGATGCTCCTAGCGCTCACCAAAGGAGCAGCAGCACCGTGGACACTCTAACTGCTGCGTAGCCACCATAAGTAACGCAGACTCCACGAACCACCGCTGCTGGGCTGGTATCTCGCCGTCTGCTCTGCGCCCTGGACCTACGACCAGGCTCCAGTAGGTGAACCTCTTCCTTCTGTAGCAATCCCTGTAGCTAAGGGAGTATGAAAAACATAGCAATCCCTGTAGTGATAATAGCTGTACCCTACAAACATGAGTCAAAGCTGCAAGTTAGAGGGTCAGAAATAGGTCTGATGTGCTGGAGCACACAGCCTGCTTTTTATTGAGGTTACATGCAAACAGGACACTCTCAGGTGGAGGCATAAAATCCCCCATCACACATTTGATATTAGATAGAGAGACACTCCCTTTGACAGGCCACAACATTTACTTCAGCAGATAACATTACACACAATAAAACAATGCAGTCCACCTTATCAATACTAGTCTGATTAGACAATGGGAAAGTTGATCACTAAACCTAATTAGAGCTAATCCCAGCAGACTTGTATTTAGAATAGGTTTCTTGAAGCTGAACAAAATTTAACTCTTAATGGCACACAATGAAACTGAACCAAGTGGGAGAAAGCCAGGGACAAGTCATTTCACAGGTCTGGGGACATAGTCTTAAAGGGGGCATTGTTCACCAAAGTCACAATATGTCCCCAGACGGTTCCCAAAGGGCCACACACACCCAACAAAAGTCAATATACTCTCAGGGGCACAATCTTCCAGGGGCCATAGTCATGAGGAAGGAGGCTGGCAAATAGGCTTCTCCAAAATCCAGGGAAGCAGGGCAACCTTCCATTTAAAGGGCCAGTCACAAATAGCAGTTTGTAACAGGGGTTAATTATATTTGAATAGTGTTTGCGATGCCGGATGGTGGTGGTTTAGGATGTCACACACCGAGTACTTGGGACATGGAGACGAACCGGATTGGGGCTGAAGTGGAAAACACGCTACATCCTAGATACCGCCGGAGATTATTCACAGAGGCGGAGGAGTGTGGAAAGAGCCTCAAGTGTAACCAGAGATTCGTCAGTCCATGAGTACAGTCCTGGTGATTTCCGGAATGTCACACTGTGTTTTAATGGAACATATACACTAAGTTCAGACATGTAATATTAAGAGCCAGTACATTTATTTCCACAGCAGCAGGTGCTATATAGTTTGACTTGTTATGTTATTTTTTATTTTTTTTATATATCTTTATTTACAACCAGCATTGTGTACAATATAATAGAGGGGAAAAAAAAAACATATCTTACGCCACACAGGGCAGATAATCTTTCAAAATAATATAAACCAAAAGGCAGTAAGTTATTATCAATGTTTTTAATATTTCGCAGAATTATGCCAATGTACATTATCAATACAAATGAGAAAAGAAAAACAAAATGAATTGTATACTCTGCTGGGATTTTTCAATCAATTTTCTCAACCACCATAAAGACCGAACATTCTACTATATAATCAATTTAAAACAAGAAAGAGAAAAACAAAACCAACCAAACAAAAAAAAAAAAAAAGAAAAAAAAAGAAAGGGCAAGGGTAATTAGTCTTTCCCCCTCTCCCCACCTACCAAATGCCAAGGAGAACTATCTCTGAATTTTTAAATGGAAAGATCAAATAGTCAATTTCACTCTCATGGAGTGTTTTTATAAGAACTGCCCATTTATTAAAGAAATTCCTTATATCTGATTCCTTATCGATGTTTGCATCCTTTTGTTCTAGTACACATTGTTTTTTTAGATAGTTCCTAACTTCAGAGATAGTCGGGAGCGCTTTCAATTTCCATTTCTTGCAAATCAAATATCTAGTAGCTAAGATGGAGAGAATTACTAGTTTATCATTGTCCTGATGACTGCTTTCCATCTTCAGGCACAATATAATTTGATACAAGAAAAAAGAGAGTGACTTAATTTTTAATGTCGTCTTAAGCCAGAACTCTAATTTGTTCCAGAAGCTTCTTATTTTTGGGTAAGACCAGAACATGTGAATCAAGTCTGCCGCCGGATAGGAGCATTTGGGGCATTTATTAAATTGCTGATTATGGATTCTGAGGCCTTTCTCGGGGGTGAAGTATGTCCTGTGAAGAAGCCTAAGATGGGCCTCTCGCCAAGTGGCCGATAACGTAGAGGATACTACTTTATTGATTGATAATTGAAGAGTTTTCAGCTCAATATTACTCTGAGGTATTAGTGAGCTCCATGTTGAAGCCAGATTATCCAGTAAAGGGGCACCTTTACTAGTGACAAGTATACAATAGCATGGGGCAATAGACATGTGGCCAATTTTTGTTAGGGCAAGCCAGTTTTCCAGCTTGCCTAACGTCCAGCAGCAGCCCTGCTCTTTAATTATTTTGGTAGCAAAGTGCCTTATTTGCAGGTAGGCGAAGAAGTCTTTGTTAGGAAGATTGAATTCAATTTTTAATTCCTCAAAGGTCTTGGTACAATTCCTGTCTTTATCTATTATATAGATTAGTCTATCCAGGCCGTTATTGTGCCATCTATTAAAGGTCGCTGATTCTATACCTGCTTGGAATTGTGGATTCCCTATCAAAGGAAGATGTTTCGAAGCGTTGCTGGGTATTGAAAGAGAGTTGATTAGCTTCCACCATGCCTTAATGGGGTTAAATATAGTTTTAAGTCTTTTGATGTTCGCTGGCAGCTCCTTTGGTGGAGAATGGATCAGAGCCAGGAGAAGGTATGGCTCACAGATATTTAGTTCTAGCTCATTGTTTAGAATGTAATTTTTGGTATAAATCCAGTCGGCTACTATGCGTGCTAAGAAGCTGAGGTTGTACGATCTAATATTTGGCAGTGCCAAGCCTCCGAATTCCCTTGATACAGTAAGTTTGATAAAAGATATCTTGGGCCTTTTCCCTTGCCATAAAAATTGTCTAATTGCAGTGTTGATAAAGCGAACATCTTTTTCTAATAGAATTAATGGCACATTCTGGAGGATATAAAGAAGCTTGGGAAGAAGAACCATTTTAAATAATTCTGACCGGCATAGAGGCAGATTCTGCCAAGTTTTAAGTTTCTCCTTGATGGTAGATAATATAGGAGATATAATAAGTTTGTATAAGTCTCTTAAATTAAACGGTATATGAATCCCTGGGTACTTAAAAGAATCTGTAACCACTCTAAATGAGGTATTTAAGATGGAGCTACTATTTCTCCTGAGCCAAAGTATTTCAGATTTTAACTTATTCCCCTTGTATCCCGAAAAGGAGCCAAAGTGATCGGTTATTTGGAGGAGTTTTGGTATATTTAATTTTGTATTGGATAAATAAATTAGTAAATAGTCAGCATATAAACCAATTTTTATCTCGTAGTTTTGTATCTTTATACCGTCTAGATGTTCTCTTATCATAATTGCTAGGGGTTCAATGGCTATATTGAACAGAAGCGGGGAGAGAGGGCAACCCTGACGCGTACCTCTATCTATTGCAATTGGAGAGGAGACAATATCATTTATTATTAATCTTGTTTGGGAGTGATTGTGTAAATTTCCTGCAAATTTGGGAAAGTTACCTATGATCCCAAATTTTGTTAAAGATGTTATTATATGGTTAAAAATTACAGAGTCGAACGCTTTCTCTGCGTCGATTGACAAGATAGCTAGGTCAGGGAGGCCCTCTCCCCCCGCAACAGAGGAGGGGAGACTCTGGAAATAATCCATTGTAACAAGAAGCTCTCTGATTTTTGCCGCAGAATTACGCTTATTCAGAAAACCGTCTTGGTCTGTGTGTATTATTTTTGCTAAGATGGGCTGTAATCTAGATGCAAGGATAGAGGACATAATTTTGTAATCTGAGTTAAGCAAAGCAATTGGTCTGTATGACTCTTTTTGTATAGGATCTTTCCCTCCCTTTAAAATCAAAGTTGTAAATGATGAAGAGAAGGAAGGTGAAACTGGTTTACCGTTAACATAGATCTCATTGTAAAGATTACCCAGAAAAGGCCCTATTTCTGCTGATAGGATTTTGTAAAATTCATTTGGCAGCCCATCTGGGCCTGGTGCTTTGGAGAGAGTTTGAGAATTATTTTCTCTATCTCTTCCTTTGTAATAGGAGAGTTAAGACTGGCAATGTCTTCAACTGGGACTGTTGGATATGTAATTTTGCTCCAAAACTCAGCAGCTTTTGCAGCATCATAGCCTTACCAGGTATATAGATCCTGAAAATATTCTAAAAATAAATCGGAGATTTCCTCAGGCTTTAGTATTTGCTTCCCATTGTTTTGAAGTTTTTCAATGGTTTGTTTATTTCCCTCGCTTTTAACTAATTTAGCTAACATTTTTCCAGATTTGTTACTAAATCTGTATAGTTTGGCTTGGAATTTGAGTTCCCTATGCATCTCCTGGGTCATTATGAAGGTGTCTCTGGCATTTTTGGCCCGAATGTATTTTACCCAGTTTAAAGGATTTTTTTCAAGTAAGAAATGGTTATATGAGTTAACCAATTGATTATTGATTTCTTTTTCTCTTGACTTCATCTTTTTGGTTAGGATGGCAACGTAAGCAATGATTTCTCCTCTTAACACTGCTTTAGCAGTCTCCCAGAATATATCTGGGCGCCCTATGTAATCGCTGTTGAGACTAACATACGGCTAGATTTAGAGTTTTGTCGGTAACGACCCGAAAAGCTAACGCCGGCTTTTTTCTGGCCGCACCATAAAAATAACTCTGGTATTGAGAGTCCACATAAAGGCTGCGTTAGGCTCCAAAAAAGGAGCGTAGAGCATATTTAACGCAGCTTCAACTCTCGATACCAGAGTTGCTTACGCAAGCGGCCAGCCTCAAAAACGTGCTTGTGCACGATTCCCCCATAGAAAACAATGGGGCTGTTTGAGCTGAAAAAAAACCTAACACCTGCAAAAAAGCCGCGTTCAGCTCCTAACGCAGCCCCATTGTTTGCTATGCGGAAACACTTCCTACGTCTGCACCTAACACCCTAACATGTACCCCGAGTCTAAACACCCCTAGCCTTACACTTATTAACCCCTAATCTGCCGCCCCCGCTATCGCTGACACCTGCATATTATTATTAACCCCTAATCTGCCGCTCCGTAAACCGCCGCTACTTACATTATCCCTATGTACCCCTAATCTGCTGCCCTAACATCGCCGACCCCTATATTATATTTATTAACCCCAAATCTGCCCCCCACAAGTTCGCCTCCACCTGCCTACACTTATTAACCCCTAATCTGCCGAGCGGACCTGAGCACTACTATAATAAAGTTATTAACCCCTAATCCGCCTCACTAACCCTATAATAAATAGTATTAACCCCTAATCTGCCCTCCCTAACATCGCCGAAACCTAACTTCAATTATTAACCCCTAATCTGCCGACTGGAGCCCACCGCTATTCTAATAAATGTATTAACCCCTAAAGCTAAGTCTAACCCTAACACTAACACCCCCCTAAGTTAAATATAATTTACATCTAACGAAATTAATTATCTCTTATTAAATAAATTATTCCTATTTAAAGCTAAATACTTACCTGTAAAATAAATCCTAATATAGCTACAATATAAATTATAATTGTATTATAGCTATTTTAGGATTAATATTTATTTTACAGGTAACTTTGTAATTATTTTAACCAGGTACAATAGCTATTAAATAGTTAAGAACTATTTAATAGTTACCTAGTTAAAATAATTACAAAATTACCTGTAAAATAAATCCTAACCTAAGTTACAATTAAACCTAACACTACACTATCATTAAATTAATTAAATAAAATACTTACAATTATCTACAATTAAACCTAACACTACACTATCAATACATTAATTAAATACAATATCTACAAATAACTACAATGAAATAAACTAACTAAAGTACAAAAAATAAAAAAGAACTAAGTTACAAAAAATAAAAAAATATTTACAAACATAAGGAAAATCTTACAACAATTTTAAACTAATTACACCTACTCTAAGCCCCCTAATAAAATAACAAAGCCCCCCAAAATAAAAAATGCCCTACCCTATTCTAAATTACTAAAGTTCAAAGCTCTTTTACCTTACCAGCCCTGAACAGGGCCCTTTGCGGAGCCTGCCCCAAGAAGTTCAGCTCTTTTGCCTGTAAAAAAAAACATACAATACCCCCCCCCAACATTACAACCCACCACCCACATACCCATAATCTAACCCAAACCCCCCTTAAATAAACCTAACAATAAGCCCCTGAAGATCATCCTACCTTGTCTTCACCTCACCGGGTATCACCGATCCGTCCTGGCTCCGATATCTTCATCCAACCCAAGCGGGGGCGAGACATCCACTGAAGAAGTCCAGAAGAGGGTCCAAAGTCTTCATCCTATCCGGGAAGAAGAGGCGATCCAGACCGGCAACCATCATCTTCCAAGCGGCATCTTCTATCTTCATCCGATGAGGACCGGCTCCATCCTGAAGACCTCCACCGCGGACCCATCTTCTTCCGGCGACGTCCAACTGAAGAATGACGGTTCCTTTAAGGGACGTCATCCAAGATGGCGTCCCTCGAATTCCGATTGGCTGATAGGATTCTATCAGCCAATTGGAATTAAGGTAGGAATATTCTGATTGGCTGATGGAATCAGCCAATCAGAATCAAGTTCAATCCGATTCGGTCGGCAGATTAGGGGTTAATAATTGAAGTTAGGTGTCGGCGATGTTAGGGAGGGCAGGTTAGGGGTTAATAAATATAATATAGGGGTCAGCGGTGTTAGGGGCAGCAGATTAGGGGTACATAAGTATAACGTAGGTGGTGGCGCTTTGCGGTCGGCAGATTAGGGGTTAATTATTGTAGGTAGCTGGCTGCGACGTTGTGGGGGGCAGGTTAGGGGTTAATAAATATAATATAGGGGTCGGCGATGTTAGGGCAGCAGATTAAGGGTACATAGGGATAATGTAGCTGGCGGCAGCGTGCGGACCGCAGATTAGGGGTTAATAAGTGTAGGTAGCTGGCGGCGACGCTGTGGGGGGCAGATTAGGGGTTAATAAATATAATATAGGGGTCGGCGGTGTTAGGGGCAGCAGATTATGGGTACATAAGGATAACGTAGGTGGCGGTCGGCAGATTAGGGGTTAAAAAAATGTAATCGAGTTGCGGCGATGTGGGGGGACCTCGGTTTAGGGGTACATAGGTAGTTTATGGGTGTTAGTGTACTTTAGAGTACAGTAGTTAAGAGCTTTATGAACTGGCGTTAGCCCAGAAAGCTCTTAACTACTGACTTTTTTCTGCGGCTGGAGTTTAGTCGTTAGAATTCTAACGCTCACTTCAGACATGACTCTAAATACCGGAGTTAGAAAGATCCCATTGAAAAGATAGGATACGCAATTTACGTAAGGGGATCTGCGGTATGGAAAAGTCGCGGCTGAAAAGTGAGCGTTAGACCCTTTTTTGAGTGACTCCAAATACCGGAGGTAGCCTAAAACCAGCGTTAGGAGCCTCTAACGCTGGTTTTCACGGCTAACGCCAAACTCTAAATCTAGGCCCTAGTCTTTAAACTTGTTTCTGATCCATTCTTTGAATTTTAAATCTGTCTTTAAATGATAAGGGAAGAAAAACCGTGACATTTTAGGTTTTGATTGACCGAGATGTAGTTCTAGAGAGATAGGCCCATGGTCGGAAAGAAGAACCGGCATTATTCCTGCTTTTATTTTTGTAATAGCTAGATGTTCATCAGGAATAGGTCGATCCTGGAGAGTGTTTTGTGGGCTTTGGAGAGACAAGTAAAATCCTGAGTATCAGAATTCTGGACTCTCCATATGTCACAAAGTGCCAGGTTTTGCTTAATTTTATTAAAAATCTTACGGCTAGATTTAGAGTTTAGGGCTACCGCTGGTATTTAGAGTCGTGTAGGTAAGGGTCTAACGCTCACTTTCCAGCCGCGACTTTTCCATACCGCAGATCCCCCTACGCCAATTGCGTATCCTATCTTTTCAATGGGATCTTTCTAACGCCAGTATTTAGAGTCTTGGCTGAAGTGAGCGGTAGAGCCTCTACCGACAAAACTCCAGCCGCAGAAAAAAGTCAGGAGTTAAGAGCTTTATGGGCTAACGCCGGTTCATAAGGCTCTTAACTACTGTGCTCTAAAGTACACTAACACCCATAAACTACCTATGTACCCCTAAACCGAGGCCCCGCCACTCTAATAAAAATTTTTAACCCCTAATCTGCCGACCGCACACCGCCGCAACCTACGTTATCCCTATGAACCCCTAATCTGCTTCCCCTAACACCGCCGACCCCTATATTATATTTATTAACCCCTAATCTGCTGCCACCAACGTCGCTGCTACCTTACCTACAATTATTAACCCCTAATCTGCCGACCGGACCTCACCGCTACTATAATAAAGTTATTAACCCCTAATCCGCCTCACTCCCGCCTCAATAACCCTATAATAAATATTATTAACCCCTAATCTGTCCTCCCTAACATCGCCGACACCTAACTTCAAGTATTAACCCCTAATCTGCCGACCGGACCTCACCGCTACTATAATAAATGTATTAGCCCCTAAAGCTAAGTCTAACCCTAACCCTAACACCCCCCTAAGTTAAATATAATTTTTATCTAACGAAATAAATTAACTCTTATTAAATAAATTATTCCTATTTAAAGCTAAATACTTACCTGTAAAATAAACCCTAATATAGCTACAATATAAATTATAATTATATTGTAGCTATTTTAGGATTTATATTTATTTTACAGGCAACTTTGTATTTATTTTAACCAGGTACAATAGCTATTAAATAGTTAAGAACTATTTAATAGCTACCTAGTTAAAATAATTACAAAATTACCTGTAAAATAAATCCTAACCTAAGTTACAATTAAACCTAACACTACACTATCATTACATGAAATACCTACAAATAAATACAATTAAATAAACTAACTAAAGTACAAAAAATAAAAAAAAGCTAAGTTACAAAAAATAAAAAAATTAATTACAAACATAATAAAAATATTACAACAATTTTAAGCTAACTACACCTACTCTAAGCCTCCTAATAAAATAACAAAGCCCCCCAAAATAAAAAAATGCCCTACCCTATTCTAAAATGAAAATAGAAAAGCTCTTTTACCTTACCAGCCCTTAAAAGGGCCTTTTGCGGGGCATGCCCCAAAGAATTCAGCTCTTTTGCCTGTAAAAATAAACACAATACCCCCCCCAACATTACAACCCACCACCCACATACCCCTAATCTAACCCAAACCCCCTTAAAGATCTTCCTACCTTATCTTCACCACACCGGGAATCTATCACCGGTCCGTCCAGGCTCCGAAATCTTCATCCAAGCCCAAGCGGGGGCTGGAGATCCATCATCCGGCTGAAGTCTTCTATCAAGTGGCAAGAAGAAGTCCAGAAGAGGCTCCAAAGTCTTCATCCTATCCGGGCAGAAGAGGAGATCCGGACCGGCAACCATCTTCATCCAAGCGGCATCTTCTATCTTCATCCGATGACGAGCGGCTCCATCTTGAAGACCTCCGGCGCGGATCCATCCTCTTCTTCCGACGTCCTAAGTCCGAATGAAGGTTCCTTTAAATGACGTCATTCAAGATGGCGTCCCTCGAATTCCGATTGGCTGATAGGATTCTATCAGCCAATCGGAATTAACGTAGGGAAAATCTGATTGGCTGATTGAATCAGCCAATCAGATTGAGCTCGCATTCTATTGGCTGTTCCGATCAGCCAATAGAATGCAAGCTCAATATGATTGGCTGATTGGATCAGCCAATCGGATTGAACTTGAATCTGATTGGCTGATTCCATCAGCCAATCAGATTTTTCCTACATTAATTCCGATTGGCTGATAGAATCCTATCAGCCAATCGGAATTCGAGGAACGCCATCTTGGATGACGTCATTTAAAGGAACCTTCATTCGGACTTAGGACGTCGGAAGAAGAGGATGGATCCGCGCCGGAGGTCTTCAAGATGGAGCCGCTCGTCATCGGATGAAGAAAGAAGATGCCGCTTGGATGAAGATGGTTGCCGGTCCAGATCTCCTCTTCTGCCTGGATAGGATGAAGACTTTGGAGCCTCTTCTGGACTTCTTCTTGCCGCTTGATAGAAGACTTCAGCCGGATGAAGGATCTCCAGCCCCCGCTTGGGCTTGGATGAAGATTTTGGAGCCTGGACGGATCGGTGATAGATACCCGGTGTGGTGAAGATAAGGTAGGAAGATCTTCAGGGGCTTAGTGTTAGGTTTATTTAAGGGGGATTTGGGTTAGATTAGGGGTATGTGGGTGGTGGGTTGTAATGTTGGGGGGGGGGGTATTGTATGGGGTTTTTTTCCAGGCAAAAGAGCTGAATTCTTTGGGGCATGCCCCGCAAAAGGCCCTTTTAAGGGCTGGTAAGGTAAAAGAGCTTTTCAATTTTAATTTTAGAATAGGGTAGGGCATTTTTTTATTTTGGGGGGCTTTGTTATTTTATTAGGGGGCTTAGAGTAGGTGTAAGTAGCTTAAAATTGTTGTAATATTTTTATTAAATTTGTAATTATTTTTTTTATTTTTTGTAACTTAGCTTTTTTATTTTTTGTACTTTAGTTAGTGTATTTATTTGTATTTATTTATAGGTATTTTATTTAATTAATTTATTGATAGTGTAGTGTTAGATTTAATTGTAGATAATTGTAGGTATTTAATTTAATTAATTTATTGATAGTGTAGTGTTAGGTTTAATTGTAACTTAGGTTAGGATTTATTTTACAGGTAATTTTGTAATTATTTTAACTAGGTAACTATTAAATAGTTCTTAACTATTTAATAGCTATTGTACCTGGTTAAAATAATTACAAAGTTTCCTGTAAAATAAATATTATTCCTAAAATAGCTACAATATAATTATAATTTATATTGTAGCTATATTAGGGTTTATTTTACAGGTAAGTATTTAGCTTTAAATAGGATTGATTTATTTAATAAGAGTTAATTTATTTAGTTAGATTTAAATTATATTTAACTTAGGGGGGTGTTAGTGTTAGGGTTAGACTTAGCTTTAGGGGTTAATACATTTATTAGAGTAGCTGTGAGGTCCGGTCAGCAGATTAGGGGTTAATACTTGAAGTTAGGTGTCAGCGATGTTAGGGAGGGCAGATTAGGGGTTAATACTATTTATTATAGGGTTAATGAGGTGGATTAGGGGTTAATACATTTATTATAGTAGCGGTGAGGTCCGGTCGGCAGATTAGGGGTTAATTATTGTAGGTAGCTGGCGGCGAAGTTGTGGGGGGCAGATTAGGGGTTAATAAATATAATATAGGGGTCGGCGGTGTTAGGGGCAGCAAATTAGGGGTACATAGGTATAATGTAGGTTGCGGCGGTGTATGGAGCGGCAGATTAGGGGTTAAAAAATATGCAGGGGTCAGCGATAGCGGGGGCGGCAGATTAGGGGTTAATATGTGTAAGGTTAGGGGTGTTTAGACTCGGGGTTCATGTTAGGGTGTTAGGTGCAGACTTAGGAAGTGTTTCCCCATAGGAAACAATGGGGCTGTGTTAGGAGCTGAACGCTGCTTTTTTGCAGGTGTTTCAGCTCAAACTGCCCCATTGTTTCCTATGGGGGAATCGTGCACGAGCATGTTTTTGAAGCTGGCCGCGTCCATAAGCACCGCTGGTATTGAGAGTTGCAGTGGCGGTAAATATGCTCTACGCTCCCTTTTTGGAGCCTAACGCAGCCCTTCTGTGAACTCTAAATACCAGCGGTATTTAAAAGGTGCGGGAGAAAAAAAGCCAGCGTTAGCTACGCGGGTCGTTACCGACAAAACTCTAAATCTAGCCGTTAGTATCTATACTATCTTTCTTCTGTTTTAATTGCATAGAATTCCTTCTAAGCCTGTCTAGGGGAGATTGTGGTGCCATGTTAAAGTCTCCTCCTAAGATCAGATGTCCTTCAGAAATTAATAGGAGCTTGGTCTCCGGATCAGAGATATTTGGTCCATATATATTGCAAAGTGTATAGATCCCCTGGGCGGCTTTGAGCTTCACCAGGACATACCTCCCCTCCAAGTCCACCTCAGAATGCAAAATTTCCACTTGGGATTTTTTCCCTATTAATATAGCTACGCCTCTCTTTTTCCTGACACTTGGTGCTGCAAAAACATCTTTAACCCATTGAGCTTTTAATTTTAAGGATTCCTCAAGATTTAGGTGGGTTTCTTGTATGAAACCAATATCTGCATGAGCTTTACATAAGTGGGTGAGTATTGCCTTCCGTTTAATAGGAGTCAAGATACCCCCTACATTCCAAGATATTATTTTTAATTTATTTGCTTTTTGAACCATTTACATGGGGGGGGGGGGGGGGGAGAGAGGGAGAGAGAAAAAAAAAGAGGAAGAGAAACAAAAACAAAAACAACAAAAAAATTTTTTTTAAATAAAATAAACTATATATTCCCCATCCCAAGGGAGTTCCCTAGTGATAGACCCTATCCTCTTTTTGTACCACAAAATCATCTCCTGTTTGAACTTATGACTTCAATGTCTTAAAGAAATCCTCAGCCAGCTGGACATCTTCAAATAAATGTATTGTGTCATTCACTTCAACTCTAAGTTTAGAGGGGTATATTATAGTAGCACGATGTCCATTTTGTATGAACTTAGTGCAAGTCGGAGCCATCTCTCTTCTCTTAGAGGCTGTATAAGCAGAGAAGTCTTGAAAAATAAAAATCCTAGTATTATCTATGAGGACTGGCTGGTTTTTGAAGTAAAGTTGCAGTAACATACTTTTATCTTGAAAATTAAGCAATTTTGCAATAACAGGTCTAGGACGATTCCTATCTTTGTTATCTGAACGAGGGGGACCTATTCTGTGCGCTCTCTCTACTAAAATCGGATGGTAGGTTGGAGGGATATTTAGGGCCTTGGTAAGTGTATCTGATATAAAATGACCCAAGTTGTCATATTGCTTATCCTCTGGAAGGCCTATTATTCGAATGTTGTTTCTTCTGGATCGGTTTTCCAGGTCCTCCAACCTATCATTGATTTTTTGAATATTAGCATTTGAGATCACAAGTTTAGAATTGTGTACTGTTGTTAAATCTTCCAGGTCTGACACCCACTGTTTTATTTCCTGCAGTCTGTTGGAAAATTGTCTAATCTCTTGAGTTAATAAAGAGATATCTTGTTTAATTTCTGTCCTTAGTGTATCAAATTTAGGTGCAAGAGCCTCAGATGCTAGTAACCAGGCTCTGTATATTAGTAAATTCAGGTAAAGTTACCGTGTGTGTAGTTGTTGAATCAGTGAGAGAATCTTGGGTATTCTTAGATTTCCTATCTCTATTTCTAGCTGTCATGCCTGGTGAAGGTGTCTTAGAAGAAGTGGAGAGAAATTTATCCATGTGCTACGTGATGGCAAAGGGGAGAGTGTTTGGCAAACCACTTGCCAGTGGGGTGAAGGGGGAAAGTGATCTGTGAGTAAGGAGAATAGAAAAGTGAGCGTGGATATCAAAAAAAGATTTAATTCAGGAAGGGATGGAGTGTGAGGATGTGATAGTGTGAGGTAGTGGGAAGGAGTGGAGGTGATATTAGTGAATAAGAGTTTTTTGTGACGGAAGATAGATGGCTGTGTACTGTAGTGTAAAGTGAATGTTTTGTTTTTATTCTATTTCTAAATATAGGTGTTCAGGTTTTAGTGTTAAGGTTGCTAAGGGAGAAGGGAGAGACAATAAAACTTAGGTATTTGTAATTTTACTAGAGGCTCAGATATATAAAATTAGCAACAATTTAGATGCTAGGATTCTGAAAGATATTTAACCCATTTAATTTTCCTACCGATTTACTGCTGATAATAATGGCAGATTAGTTTAACTAATACTTTAGCTATAGCTGCGTGTATTTGTAGCTGAGAAGAAAAAAATCGTTTTGGTTATAAATATGAGGGTTCAGGCACTTATAAATCATATAAGAGAGGAACAGTACAATGCAAGATCATGAGAGTTTACTTTTCACAGCGTTGTTATTTGCAGATATGAAGCTTATCTGTTCTCTTATTTCTTTCTCTATTCTTCTTGCCTATATGTGGCTTAGTTATTGCAGTTGTTCCTGATCCTTACCTCCCCTGTTTTGCCCTGTATAGTACTTGCCTTGACTTACAGTTGAGGGTGAGCCAAGTAAAAAGGGGTTCAGATATATGTAGCAAGTGATTTTGTTAAAAAAAAGAAGGGATCAATTTAATCTATCTACTGCAACTGATTTTTAGGGGTGAAAAAATAATCTTAGCTTTTATGATAATCAAAAAAAAAAAGAGGTCTAAAAGTCTAGAGGTAAATTCCTGAGTGTTGTAATAAAGCTTATATAGCCACATATAAATGATATAAACAATATTAGGTATTTTTAGGACCAGTCCATATAGCAATGTGAGAAAGTTCAGCACCTTATTATGTTAAACAGAGGAATTTTGCTTTCCAAGGTAGTTATAACCTGTTTTGCTATATAAGAGCCATAGTAAGTGCTCAGCTCTATAGCCTTTCCCTTTGACCCTTCCTTTCACTCCTTGGTACTTCTTGCTTTTAATTATAAAGTGTGTCTATATTTAGAGGGGGAGAGGAGGGAAGGGTATCAACTGCAGTTTCCCCAGATATTAGTAACGTTACCCGGCGTTGTCCTGGAGCACGTCTATGAAGTGGGGTGGATGTTTCATCAATGCGGCCCCTCTCACGCAGCACCGGTGGGAGAGGGGGGCGCGTGATCCAATCTGCCGATAGTGCAAGGAATTACCCAGGCGCCGGGAGTCAGACCGGCATAGAAAGCGAGGGCACAGTAAAAGTAACCATGCTCAAAGCCAGGAGGGAACTTTCAGAAGCGGCTATCGGTCCGAGCCCCTCACGCAGCACTGGTGGGAGGGGACTATACGACCGAAAAGAAGCACCGGATCCTTAGCTCCTTCACCTCTATCTCTCCCCCACAGCAAGAGAACCACTCCGTTCAAAGCAGGACTGGGCGGGCTCCGAGTCAACCAGGGAAATTTAAGACAGCATCTGAGCACCAGAGTGTGTACGGGAGACCAGACTTTTATCCCAATCAGCGCTAGGTGTAGACGCAAGGTAGTCAGACAGCTTTCAAATCTTCCTGAATACTTCAAGGCTGGCCACAGGAGAGACGTTAGTACAGCATGCCTCCCAGATCCCGCCAGGTATTACTGTAAAGGTAATTCAGCACAGGAGGGGTAAAGCCTCTTTTTTTCCCTTCTTTTTTTCCGTAAAATGCTTTTGGGGTACGAGGTGAGGTCTTATAACTGCTGCAATTTACAATTTGCAGCCCAGTGCATTGATGTGGCACTGTATGGGTTCTGGAGGCGGTGGTTTAGCCAGGCAAGCCACCCTGGGTCTGAGGGTTTTAGGCGCGTAGACTCCGCCAAAAGCTTGCAGTTGAGGTAACGCTGCACAGGTGTTCCACACACCCATACACCTGAGCTCCTCCTCTTCCTAAAACCACTAGAGCCCTTGTTATGTTATTTTAAACAACTTTCCAATTTACTTTTTACATGAAATGTCAGTAGTAAGAGTATGGAGGTTATGTCAAACACCTTTTTGACAGGTGACACGCCCCTTTCTCCTCCTCTAACCCTGCCCCTTTCCACTCCCACTTTCACACCCCTTTTAATATCAATATCAAAATCACTTTTTTATTTCAATTTTTATATCAATTTTATATCAATTTAATATAAAATTTATATAAAAATCACCTTTTTATATCAATTTTATATCAAACTTATATTAAAAAGGGGTGTGAAAGTGGGAGTGGAAAGGGGTGGGGTTAGGGGAGGAGAAAGGGGCATGTCACCTGTCAAAAAGGTGTTTGACATAACCTCCATACTCTTACTACTACTAACGCAGTTGTTTGCTGCAAAATGTTGAATTTAAAATTTTTTCAATAACTTCTGTATGGTTCCATTTAAAAATTCTTTGCCTTTGTCAGTCTGTATTTTCATACATATTGTTTCAAACCCCTTTGCGATACTTGGTCCAGTTTTATTATGTAATCCAACGCCCCAAGCGTATTTAGAAAAACGATCTATAACGGTTAGAATATACTTTATACCGTCATTATATTTATGGTAGTCTATCATGGATACCAGGTCAGCTTGCCATTGTATATCTAAAGAAGGGGCATATATTTTATTTATTTCAAAATTACATCTGACCGGTTTATGTAGAGTATAAACATCTTGCTGATTTAAAAATTTTACAATTTTTTTTCTGTTGAATCCATATTTTTTAGATGCTTTGTACAGATTTTCAACACCGCCTAATGACCCGGGGTTTGTAGGGTTATGATATAATTCTCTTAATACAAGTCCACGATCGCCGTTAACAGACTCCATACTTTAGGCAGTATACAGCGAGTTTTTATAAAACATTGATTTATATACTTTTTTATTAAAAATATGTGTGAGAGATATTATTAGTCTGTTTTGAGTAAAAGACATGTCCTAACATGCCGTGTAGCATTTCTGGCAAAAGACAAGTCCTGACATGTCTTATTAAACCTGTTGAACATTATAGAGAAATCTTAAGCTTAATAGAATACAATATCAAAGTGTAATTTACAACTTTTAGAATTAAATAACATTTATCTTTTATAAATCAAAATATCAACAATACACCTCTTAAAACCTTTTAATCCTAATAAATATACATATCAATTGGATATCCAATTGATATTAAAAACACTTTTTCAATATTAATTTAATATAAAAATTATATCAAAATCACCTTTTTTTATATCAATTTTTATATTAATTTTATATAAAATTTATATCTTATTTTATATCAATTTTATATCAATTTTATATAAAATTTATATCAAAATCACCTTTTTATATCAATTTTATATCAAATTGATATTAAAAAGGGGCTTGAAAGTGGGAGTGAAAAGGGGCGGGATTAGGGGGAGGAGAAAGGGGCGTGTCACCCATCAAAAAGGTGTTTGACATAACCTCCATACTCTTACTACTAATGTCCTTTGTTCTCTTGGTATTCTTAGTTGAAAGTTAAACCTAGGTAGGTTCATATGCGAATTTCTAAGAAAGCCACCTCTCATCTGAATGCATTTGACAGTTTTTCACAGCTAGAGTGAGTTAGTTCATGTGTTTCATACAGATAACACTGTGCTCACGCACGTGGAGTTAGCACTAATTGCCTGAAATGCAGGTCTGTCAAAAGATCTGAGATAAGGGGGCAGTCTGCAGATGCTTCGATACAAGGTAATCACAAAGGTAAAACGTACATTTCTATAACAGTCTTAGTTATGCAAAAATGGTGGAATGGTACATAAAGGGATTATCTATCTTTTGTAAACAATAACATTTTTGGTGTTTACTATCCCTTTAACCCCTTAGAGGGGCACATAACCATTTTTTTTTCTTTCATTATTCAGATATTCAGGTGATTCAGAGCATGACATTTTAAGCAACTTTCTAATTTACTCCTATTATCAATTTTTCTTCGTTCTCTTGCTATCTTTATTTAAAAAGAAAGGAATGTGAGCCAGCCCATTTTTGGTTGAGAACCTGGGTTATGCTTGCTTATTGTTGGGTAGATGTAAGCCTCCAATTAGCAAGCACTATCCATGGTGCTGAACCTAAAATGGGCTGGCTGCTAAGATTTACATTCCTGCTTTTAAATATAGCAATAGAACGAAGAAAAATTAATAATAGGAGTAAATTAGAAAGTTGCTTAAAATGTCATGCTCTGAATCATCTGAATTTCATGATCTATCTGAATCATGAAAGAAAAAAATATGGGTTCAGTGTCACTTTAACCTCTTAATGACCACAGCACTTTTCCATTTTCTGTCCGTTTGGGACCAAGGCTATTTTTACATTTCTGCGGTGTTTGTGTTTAGCTGTAATTTTCCTCTTACTCATTTACTGTACCCACACATATTATATACCGTTTTTCTCGCCATTAAATGGACTTTCTAAAGATACCATTATTTTCATCATATCTTATAATTTACTATAAAAAAATGATAAAATATGAGGAAAAAATTGAAAAAAACACACTTTTTCTAACTTTGACCCCCAAAATCTGTTACACATCTACAACCACCAAAAAACACCCATGCTAAATAGTTTCTAAATTTTGTCCTGAGTTTAGAAATACACAATGTTTACATGTTCTTTGCTTTTTTTGTAAGTTATAGGACCATAAATACAAGTAGCACTTTGCTATTTCCAAACCATTATTTTTCAAAATTAGCGCTAGTTACATTAGAACACTAATATCTTTCAGGAATCTCTGAATATCCATTGACATGTATATATATTTTTTTTAGTGTAGACATCCCAAAGTATTCATCTAGGCCCATTTTGGTATATTTCATGCCACCATTTCACCGCCAAATGAATGCGATTAAATACAAAATAATCGTTCACTTTTTTACTAATTTTTTCACAAACTTTTGGTTTCTCACTGAAATTATTTACAAACAGCTTGTGCAATTATGGCTTAAATTGTTGTAAATGCTTCTCTGGGATCCCCTTTGTTCATAAATAGCAGACATATATGGCTTTGGCGTTGCTTTTTAGTAATTAGAAGGCTGCTAAATGCCACTGCGCACTACACGTGTATTATGCCCAGCAGTGAAGGGGTTAATTATGGAGCATGTAGGGAGCTTTTAGGGATACTTTTAGCTTTAGTGTAGTGTAGTAGACAACCCCAAGTATTGATCTAGGCCAATTTTGGTATATTTCATGCCACCATTTCACCGCCAAATGCGATCAAATTAAAAAAAACGTTAAATTTTTCACAATTTTAGGTTTCTCACTGAAATCATTTACAAACAGCTTGTGCAATTATGGCACAAATGGTTGTAAATGCTTCTCTGGGATCCCCTTTGTTCAGAAATAGCAGACATATATGGCTTTGGCGTTGCTTTTTGGTAATTAGAAGGCCGCCAAATGCCGCTGCATTTCACACGTGTATTATGGCTAGCAGTGAAGGGGTTAATTATGTAGCTTGCAGGGTTAATTTTAGCTTTAGTGTAGAGCTCAGCCTCCCACCTGAGACATGAGACCCCCTGATCCCTCCCAAACAGCTCTCTTCCCTCCCCCACCCCACAATTGTCCCCGCCATCTTAAGTACTGGCAGAAACTCTGCCAGTACTAAAATAAAAGCTATACTTGGGCTTTTTGTGTGTGTGTTTTTTTGGCATATTTACATATGCTGCTGTGTAGGATCCCCCCTTAGTCCCCAACCTCACTGATCCCCCACCAAACAGCTCTCTAACCTCTCTGCCTTAATGGGCGCCATCTTGGGTACTGGCAGCTGTCTGCCAGTACCCAGTTTAGTAACAAATGTGCCTTTTTTTTAAAAAAAATTCCCTTTTCTGTAGTGTAGCTTCCCCCCCCCCAAGACCATCCCCCCACCCCTTCCAGATCCCTTAGCTGTTTATTTGTAAAATTTTCAAACTTTATTTTAACTTTTAACAGCATATTTTTCCGTAGTGTAGCGGTTCCCTCCCGCTCCCACCCCGTGCACGCGCCCGCCCGCCGCCCCCCGTGCATGCGCGCGCTCCCGTGCGCGCTCCCGTGCGCGCTCCCGACGGTTCCGCCCCCGATCTCGCCCCCCTTCTCTCCACTCGGCACATCGATGGCCGCCCACCCGCCTCCCAGACTTGCTCCCACCCACCAACGATACCGGCCACGATGTCCGGTGCAGAGAGGGCCACAGAGTGGCTCTCTCTGCATCGGATGGCCAAGGGGGGTTATTGCAGGATGCCTCCATATCGAGGCATCACTGCAATAACCGGAAAGCAGCTGGAAGCGAGCAGGATCGCTTCCAGCTGCTTTCCAGACCAAGGACGTACGCCACACGTCCTCGGTCATTAACTGTATTTTTTTTGAGGACGTGTGGCGTACATCCTTGGTCATTAAGGGGTTAAGGACCACAGCCCTTTTCCATTTTACATTTCTGCGGTGTTTGTGTTTAGCTGTAATTTTACTGTTACTCATTTACTGTACCCACACATTATATACAGTTTTTCTCCCATTTAAATGGACTTTCTAAAGATACCATTATTTTCATTATATCTTATAAATTACTATAAACAAATTATAAAATATGATGAAAAAATGGGAAAAAAACACTTTTCTTCTTAAACGGGAAGAGTCCACAGCTGCATTCTTTACTTTTGGGAATTCAGAACCTGGCCACCAGGAGGAGGCAAAGACACCCCAGCCAAAGGCTTAAATACCTCCCCCACTTCCCTCATCCCCCAGTCATTATTTGCCTTTCGTCACAGGAGGTTGGCAGAGAAGTGTCAGAAGATTGAAGATAGTCTCTCATGGAGGGTAGTACTCTTTGAATTGAGACTGAAGTTTTAAAGGGACAGTCTAATCCAAACTAAAATTTCATGATTCAGATAGATAATGTAATTTTAAACAATTTTTTAATTTACTTTCATCACCAATTTTGCTTTGTTCTCTTGGTATTCTTAGTTTAAATCATGTTTGTTATGTGATTCTGTTGCTAATGTGTTGTGATGCTCGGGTTCATGGCTATTCAGAACATAACTGCCTTATTCATCAGACTGCGCGGGCCTATGGAACTGGCGCGCCTTTTTGGCTTAGACGATGTACCTCGTGACCGGGTGTGGTCACGTTGTATTTTCCATTTCCGTACCCTGACCATGTGGCGACAGAGAGAGTCTGCTCGTTAGTTGTCTGGGTCTCAGGAGGTGGTGAGTGCCCCAGCCATTGGGGGTGTAAGGTGCCGTTTAGTGTTTGTCCATAATTGCAATCTCCAAGTTATGGAGGATTCTGATTTTTTGGAAACGGATATCTCTGATTCGGAGTATACGTCTTGCAAAGAGTATGAAATGGCCCAGGTTATCCATGCCCATCAGCTATGTTCCGATTGCCGTTCTAGAGTACTCTCTTCCCCCGAATTAGGGAACTTAGAGTGCGTTGAGCCATCCTCCCCTGAGGATTCCATGTCCTGAGAGGCACATGTCCCAGAACCTTCTTTTGCTACACAAGCAGGTGTCCCTATGGCCGTTACTCCTTCTCCGGAAGGCGCCTTTTTTCCTCCAGAGGTTACAGCACGGTTCTGCATGGCCATATCTATGGCGCTGGCACATTTATATCTTCCAAAAGAGGTATTTTTGAGATACAGTCCATGTTCTGTTAACCAGGGTTCGTCGGGCGTGGGATCACCTGAGTCAGTTCGACCTTCTGGGGAAGCGATGGCCTCAGACTTCAGGGGCCCTACCCTCGGGCCGGGGTCATCCATCGATGTGGCGGGGCATAATTTTGCCTTCCATTATAGACTGGCACGTCTTCATGTCCTACTATGGCATGTTTTGGTGGTGTTGGACGAACCCAGTCCTAATGTGCTGAGGGATCCTTGGTCTTCTGTGCCAGACAGCAAACTGGGTTTGACGTATGGGGATGAAGCCAATTTTCTTGACGTCTCCATTTTTCTTTTCTTTTATCTTCTAGTATCTGTTCCAGTCCTGAGTTTGGGAGAATGGAGCCTCTGATCGGCTGGTCCTGTTAGTGTGCCCATTCTCCTTGGGCATTCACCCACGGGTACTGCTTTCTTTTATTTAATCCGGTTAGGATGTGTTTGATTTGTTTTAATAAGCTCATGTCTGTTATAATTTTCTGTTTGGAAACATTTCTTCTCTGGAACTGATACTTGCGATTTTGTGATCGTGTGGGCACTTCCTCGGAAGTTGTGCATTACTATATGCAAAAATAGTTTATGTTATCGATCCCTTCGGGGGCTTCAATTTTTTCTTGAACCTTGGACAGTTCCTGAGTGTTCTTGTACCAGGCAGGTACTGGTTGGGCGCTAGCTGCTGTTCCTTACGGTTCACCCACGTGGTACCGGTGTACTGGTTATCCTGTCAAGTGCTGAGTAGTTCACTTCGGTGAAGTGTTCATTTTTCTTGTTGCCTTTCCATTTCTAAAGTGGGTGTTCGTCTTAGACGTCAACCTGTTCCTCGGTTTTCGGTGGATGGAGTGTCGAAGGGATGTATCAGTCCTCTTTACCGTTCCTAATGTTGAGTGGGTTCTGGGTTCAGATCCTGCTAAGGCTTCATCGTGGGTTCTGGAGGTCCTTTGGCCTCGGAACCGAAGTTCTCCATTCCCAAATGGTTTGGAGGTTTGGATGATCTCTGGACATCTGGGGTACCAGTTTGGATGGCGATTTTAGTTTTCACTCTTGGCATCTTCTGGATGTCTGTTCTTGTGGCATAGTCGCAGGTACCTCTCGAAGTTGCTGGGGCTGCTTTTTTCCCTTGGTGGGTGGTCGGGTCATCTGCGTCTGGAAGTTCGGGTATGTCCTTCTTCCTTTCCTTTTTAGTATCTCGCACAACCTCATAATTTGGAGCGCAGAGGTTTGGGTTATTACCTTTTTTCCCCCGACAATCGCCCTGGTCAGTTTGTCTGCCAGGAGTTGTGGGGCTTTTATTGTTATTCCTTGTGCAGTACAGGGTTTTCCGGGAGGCTGATCCTGTATGGATCTTTGGAGATTATTTGTTTGGAGCACTGTCCCTTGTACACCCCGTGGTCTCTGGACTTGGGGTGTTGCCCTTTGAACCTCTAGGAGATCTAGCTCTCTGAGCTTGCAAGCAGAGTCCTGGGTTTAGATCCACCTCCGTGTGCTGGTTGTCATCTTCTTAGACCTGTCAAGATGTCTTGCTATGCTCTTTGGTCTGAGTCTCTTGTGAGCGTCCAATGCCCAAGGACATTGGGATGTGGGATGCACTTCCTAGGGTGCACTCCTCTGTATGAGGCAACTTGTTGGTTCCTCAGGGGGTCAGAACATAAGGGCACTCCAGGTTTTCTGGGGTCTGGCTTATGGCCATGTCTCTTGTCTGAGATTTTGAGGTCTGGATTCGGGCCTAGGTGGTTCAGTTTCAACCCTTAGGTTTTGGAACCTCCGCTTGTCCCTTCAGGAGGGTTGGTTGTGTTTCTCATGGGAGATTTGGTAACTGCCTGAAGGTTAGTTTTGCTGTCTCTCTGGCAGGATCTTATAGTGATGTCAGGGGCAGCTATTACACCTTTGAGGTGGGCTCATGGTTGTTTGTCTCAACTGAGCTGGCGGTAATGGCCAAATGGTTTTTCTCAATTGGTATTGTTTTTACCGTTTTGCTACTACCTCTTCGCTATGCCTATAGCTGGGGAAGCAGTTTCCCTTGCGTTTGCCCTCCCTTGGGGAGATTTTGGATGTGCTACAGTAACCATTGAGGCCCTGAGAGTCCTATCTACTTGTTCCAAGGGGTTCTTCTCTTCCTTGCATGCAAGATGTCATGGGGCTGGATTCTGGTACTAGGACGCGGTAGTACAGTACCCAATCTCAATTTTTGGGAGTGTCCCTTCTTTAGGGAAGGGAGCTGTGTAGGGGTGCTGGATCCCGAGTATTTCTGTCATAGCTTCGTGGTAGCATGCTAGATTTAAGAAATTGGTCAGAGTTGTTCTCCTATGGGTTTAATTTTCCTCTTAGGCCCTTCCTTTCTCTTCCTGAGGTTTGGAGATTTTGCATTCTCTGTCTCTGGACGTTGCCAGTTTTTTTTGGGCTGGGTCCGTTACCTCAGAGTGGGGGTCAGGGATCTGACTGCTCTGTTGAGTTTGGCCGTGTACTTCAGTTGATCCTGTTCCCTACCATCGGTGGGGGGCTCACAGTGTTTTTATCTCTCCTCTGGTTGCATTTGCTGCTGGTATTGGAAGGTATCTAGGGTCCGGATTCTTCCTGGACGTGAGTTGTTGCTGATTTTTTTGGCATTGGATGGTGTCCCACAATGGCTTAGGGTCAGTTTTTCTGCTTGAGGCTGGAGCTTGTGAGCTCTTGTTCAGCTGTGGCTTTGTGTTTTTACAGAGAGCCTCTTTCTCTACTAGGACAGTTAGTCTCTCCCAATCCTTGTCTGCAGGCTCCAAAGTTTCCTTCGGCCCTGACATAGGTTCCTACCTATGTGTGGCTAGTTTTAGCGGTTGTGTCTGCTAGACTATGGTACAGTGGGGAGCTTGTGTCTTCCCTGGAGCACCATAAGTTCTATAGTGTTGTGTCGTAGGATCTGAGGGTGGGCTTTTGTTCTTCCTCGCGATCGCTCTCTCATAAGTGTGGATTTACACTCTGGGGGAGGGATAGGATCTTTGTCCTTCTAGGGAGTTAATTTCCCTGGGCGGTTGTCTTGTAGCAACCTTGGGTTTGCTTAGTCTTTTTGAGGTTTTTTCTTACCCTAGTTTGGTGGTCCTTTGGATCTCCTATTGTGTCCTACATTCTCCCCCTCGGGGTTGGTGGAAGTTCTTTTCCTTCGCGTCAGGGGTAAGTTTTGGGTGATCCAGAAGCCTGCGGGACTTGGCTCCTTGGAGGCCTTGTGCTCAGTGGACTCTAGGGATTTTGAGTGGTCTCTAACACAGCCTTGCCGGTTGTTAACTTATGGGCAGTTACTTGGTCCTTTCGGTTTTTACCCTTTTTTGTTCTAGTGATACAGTTTTTTTAGTGGGTGTTGGGTAATTTCAGGCTGTGGTGCCCTTCAAAGGGGCCGCCTTCTGTACCCGCCCTTTGTTTGCATTCAGTGTCCTCTATAGCTTGGGTATTGTTTTCCCAAAAATAATGAATGCAGCTGTGGACTCTTCCCGTTTAAGAAGAAAAACTTAAATTATGCTTACCTGATAATTTTATTTTCTTCTGACGGGGAGAGTCCACAGCTCCCCACCCGAGTTTTATCTATGGGGCGGACATATTTTAGTTTTTATTCTTCTGGCACCTTTTTCACCCTGATATTTCTCCTACTTTTCCTTGTTCCCTTGGCAGAATGACTAAGGGACAAGGGAAGTGGGGGAAGTATTTAAGCCTTTGGCTGGGGTGTCTTTGCCTCCTCCTGGTGGCCTAGTTCTGAGATCCCAAAAGTAATGAATGCAGCTGTGGACTCTTCCCGTCAGAAGAAAAGAAAATTATCAGGTAAGAATAATTTAAGTTTTTTCTAACTTTGACCCCCCAAAATCTGTTACACATCTACAACCACTAAAAACACCCATGCCAGATAGTTTATAAATTTTGTCCTGAGTTTAGAAATACCCAATGTTTACATGTTCTTTGCTTTTTTTGCAAGTCATATTGCAATAAATACAAGTAGCACTTTGCTATTTCCAAACCATTTTTTCCCCAAAATTAGTGATAGTTACATTGGAACACTGATATCTGTTAGGAATCCCTAAATAACCCTTTACATGTATATATTTTTTTTTAGTAGACAACCCAAAGTATTGATCTAGGCCCATTTTGGTATATTTTATGCCACCATTTCACCGCCAAATGCGATCAAATTAAAAAAAAAATCGTTAACTTTTCTACAAACTTTTTCACAAACTTAGGGTTCTCACTGAAATTATTTACAAACAGCTTGTGCAATTATGGCTTGTATTATGCCCAGCAGTGAGGGGGTTAAATAGGCAGCTTGTAGGGTTAATTTTAACTTTAGTGTAGTGGACAACCCAAATTGATCTAGGCCCATTTTAATATATTTCATGCCACCATTTCACCGACAAATGCAATTAAATAAAAACAATTGTTAACTTTTTCACTAACTTTAGCTTTCTCACTGAAATTATTTACAGCTTGAAGGGTTAATTTTAGCTTTTGGCAGTGGAGGGCCCTCTAGTGGGCCTGTAGCAAAATTAAGGGATAGCTGACTTGAAGTCTGGAGTGTTCTAGTGTGTGTATGTTACAATGTTGCAAGTGGGTGGGCGGGTGTACCTCTTGCCTTTATAGGGTCCTGTTGCAGTGGATCCGGCCTCTTCCTGCTTCCAGACTTCAAGGAGAGTTTTCTGCTGTTCTGGAGATCTTCAATTTGAGGCCTTCTGTGGTGATGGATCGTGCCAGGCGTACTTCTTTGCCTCCCAGGCGGTACAGGGATGCGGCTGGGGAGCCATCATGGCGGAGGAGACCTGGAGGTGAAAAAGAGGCATCAGATGTGGATGTGGTACCCTCCATCCCCCAACCTAGAATAACTCCTAGGCCCACTATTACGGCTAGGCTAGCTGTGAGGAGGGAGTTAAATATGCCCCCTAGGAATAGGGCTGTAGGGGGATCTGGTTCTAGGGCCCGGGTAGAGGGTTCAGGGGGCCCATCCTTATCTGTCAATCCTCCGCCCGCCCATGTGGGCCTAGTACAGGCCCAAAATATCGTGGGTGCTTTAGGGGGACAACCGGCTTCAGATGCTGCCATGTTGCAGCAGCTCCCGGCGCTTCCGCCGGCTGCTTTGGCTGCTGTCCTGGCCCTGGCACAGTCTCTGGCTGTGGTCATTGTTCCGGCCGGTGTGCCTCAGGGCCAGGATGGGGCTGGAGTGTCAGGCGGTGGCGGCGGTGCTCCGGTGCATGCGCAGATGAGGCCTTCTCCGTCATCGGGGCATGGCCACACCCCCGTACGTGATGTGCATCGTGACTCCTCCCCTTCTGACGGATCTTCTGTGGGAGAGGAGCGCGGGCGCGCGCAGATGGCGACGCCCTACATCGAGGCCCAGATCTCTATCGGGAAGCGCTCCAAGTAAGCTGGGAAGACTCCGGGTGGCGGTGGCAGCCTCGGGGGGCAGGGGGGAGGGTCTGGATGCGGGTATGAGTGCGGCGGACGTTCCGGTTGATCACAGGCAGCAGGGGCAGGCTCCGGTACCAAGTGCATATTGGGGCAGAGGCGCAGATGACGCCAGTAATGAGGCTATGAGTGTTATGCAGGATGTTGGGCATAGGCATGAGGATATCCGGGTGGTTGTTGCTGGCAGTGTGCCAGGTTCGAGCACAGGGGTGAATGAATGTAGGAGCAGAGGCGCAGATGACGTCAGTAATGTCGGAATGGGGGATTTGCATGATGTTGGGCAGAGGCATCAGATTGTCGTTGACAGTGTGCCAGGATTGGGTTCCAGGGTGAATGACAGTCGCAATCTCAGCAGGGCAAGCGCAGGTCAGTCAATCAAGGGGTGTGAGTGAGAACTCAGTGGGAACTCAGCAGGCTAGTATGCAGAGTGAGGTGAGAGAATGTGTGAATCGGGTCATGTGTGCGCAAAAGGACATGATACGGAGAGCTGTGGCGTCTGCGCTGGGGGTGCATGAGGGGGACAGGGGGAGTGATAGGGATGGCTGCGGCCCTCCTGGGGCCCTTACTGCCACTCAGAGTACTTCCTCAGTCTGCTTTCTTTTCACAGGGCTCAGCTGCAGGCGAACAGAGAATGCAGACCGGACACAGCAGCCAGGGTGCAGTGTCCAGAGGTACGGCCGACCCTTCAACTTCAGCATCAGCCGGACAGCAGCCCCTTGCGGCCGGGACATCGCAGCAGTTGGTGCAGGCTGGTGAGTGCACCATCACTGACATCACACACACAAACATGGGGTCTTCCTCTAGTGACTCAGGTTATGATAGCGAGGCAGGGCTGGGTTTAGTAGGTAAGGGGCAGCGCCAGATGTTTAGGATGATAAAGAAATTAGTGTCAGCGCAGGTCCAGGTGAAGGCGGTCGTGCAAGGGGTAATGGGGGGCGCCTCTTTGCCGCTGGTGGAGGAGGCATCAGGCATGACGCCTGGCCAGGTGGCACCGAGGAAGGTGGCGGTGCATGATGATACATACCCGTGCCTGGTCCACTCACTGTATGGACACCTTAAAGTAAGGTTATTAAAAAAATACAGGAGGGTAGATATGTTAATATCTACGAACTATCGCCAGAGGACGACAAAACTCAGGGCCCGTGCACATGCCTCACATTCTTGGGAATAGAGATCAACACAGTTGCATCTCTATGCAGGCTCTCAAAGGATAAAGTCACCTCCTCCTAGAGGCGGTTCAAGCAGTTGGTAGGGTGGAGTGCGTTACCATCAAGGAGCTGCAATCCCTTTTGGGTCTCCTTAATTTCGCCGGGAGGGCCATTCCCATGGGGAGGGTCTTCAATCGAAGACTAGGGGGCCAATTGAAAGGTCCTCGGGGTCCCAGGAAGCAGTGTCGGGTTACGGCACAAATGAGGGAGGACTTAAAGGTGTGGGAACAGTTTCTAGAAAATTTTAACGGCGCCTGTCTTTGGAGGGCTGAGCCTATCTCCAACCAGGCCTTGCATCTGTTCACGGATGCGGCAGGGGCCCTGGGTTACGGCGCCTATCTGGATGGGGCATGGAGCACAGAGGCGTGGCCGGAAGCTTGGTCTTTCCGCTGGCCTTACCCATAATTTGGCTTTACTAGAGCTCTTTCCCATAGTTGTGGCTATGGGGGGACCGGCTGGTCGAATCAGTTGGTGATTTTTTGGTCCGATAATATGAGCGTGGTTTACGCCATAAACAGAATGTCAGCATCTTCCCCGGTGGTGGTGACCTATCTTAGGCACCTGGTGTTACGTTGCTTGCAACTTAATGTTCGCTTCACAGAGCGGCACATACCAGGGGCTAGTAATGTCATAGCAGATGCTCTCTCTAGATTTCAATGGGATCAGTTCAGGAGGGTGGCCCCAAGGGCAGCAGTGAAGGGTTTAATGTGCCCTCCCTTTCTTTGGCAGCTGGCAGGGGTTGGGAGAGCATTCTCCCCCTGATCAGGGCTTCGTGGGCGGCGTATTTGTCGCACTAGAAGGCGTGGGAACGCTTCAGTGAGCAGAAGGGCTTCTCAATACAACAGGCTTCTCAGGTACACATTCTTGAATGGCTGGCGTGCTTGAAGCAAGAGGGTGTGTCCAGAGTGTCGGCTCTCAGTAGGTTGGTGGCTTTGTCATTCTTTAACAAAGCATTGGGGCTGTCAGATTTTACCAATGCTTTCTTGGTCAGGCAAATCTTGCCTGCCCACGAAGCGCTGATCAGGGGGAGAGTGCTCTCCCAACCCCCGTCAGAGGGAGCCTATCACGGTGGCAAGGTTGCGCCTGATGGTGGGTAAATTAGGTTCAGTGTGCGCGTCCTCATACGAGGCTTGCTTGTTTCAGGCTGCTTTTTCATTGGCGTTTGCAGGGGCTTTGAGGATAAGCAAAGTGGTGTCCTCTTCAAAGAAGGGAGATGTCGGGGGAATTAAAATGGAGCACGTGCGGGCCTCTGAGGACGGCGTGCTCCTCCTCATCCCTAGATCCAAGATGGATCAGGAAGGGAAAGGGGCGTGGTTGCCTATGCCAAGGCATGAATTCCCTGAATGCTGGCCGGTGCCGAGTGTGGAGGCATACAGACGTGTGCAGCCGGAGGAAGCACAGCAATATCTGATTCACGACTGACATTAAGAGATTGGACCGCTGGAAATCTGAGCGATATAGGGGTTACATTCACCCCTTGCTAGACTAGGATGAGGGTGGTGGAGAGAGGTAGGGGGGTGTGGATTATTGGTCATTCCTTTATCCACTGGGCGGCCATCAGGGCACTTCATTCCCCAGATGGGGAGCAGCTAGGATTGGCTTCATCCAGGGCTAATGTTTGCTGGCTCGGTCACAGGGGGCTAAATTGGAATGAGCTACCAGCCTTGTTACAAGATGCACATAGGAGGTGGGGAAAGCCTCAAGTGATTGTGGTGCATTTGGGTGGTGGACTTGGGGTCTATCCCTGTGTTGGATTTAATCAGGATTATGACTGCGGATTTGAAATGGGTCAGTACGTGGCTCCAGGGAGTGAGGATAGGATGGTCAAACGTGGTTGCACAGCTGCGTTGGCGTCATATTATCACACAGAGGGCAGCATATAACGTCCGCAAGAAGGTTAACAGGGAAGTGGGAAGAGCGGTCTCGGCCTTGGGAGGCTTTGTCATTCAACATGATTCTATCACGGCCGACAAGAAGGCCCTTTACCGACCGGATGGGGTTCACCTGACGGACGTTGGGCTGGACATCTTTTTGGCTGATCTAAAGAAAGCCTTATCATTGGTTGTATAAAAAAAACAACAACAAAAAAACAATATAGGTTATCATTGTTCAGTAAGTGCTGTGCTACGGTTGGCATCTGACTGTTGTGGCGCACAGCAATTAATTAAAAAAAAAAAATATATATATATATATATATATATATATATATAAAAAAAATTGTTAAAGTTGTAGGTATTTAAGGGCCAGGTTGGTTTAAAGTCTGCCAGTACTCAAATAAAAGGTTTTTTTTTAGCATATTTACATATGCTACTGTGTGGGATCCCCCCCTTAGCCCCCAACCTCCCTGAGCCCCCAAAACAGCTCTCTAACCCTCCCCCTCTCACTATTTGCTGCATTTTGGGTACTGGCAACTGTCTACCAGTACCCACATTTCATTAAATTGTGCCCATTTTTATATATTATATATCTTTTTCTGTAGTGTAGCTGCCCCCCCTCAATACCGAACCACCCTCCCCCTCCCAGATTCCGTTCCCAACATTATTTCCCCCTCCCTCTCCCACCACCCTTTCCCACCACCCTCTTGCCTCACTTCAAATGTGCAGATTGCGGGCGTACGCGCGCGCTCCCGCCCCCTGCGCGCGCACCCGGTAGTGTTTTAACACTGCTGGCCGGAAGTTCACCAGTGATGAGACAGTGATGAGCTGCCCACCCCCCTCCCTGCAATGGCTCCAATAGACGATCAGCACCATCGCTGGCCGATGCAGAGAGGGTCACGGAGTGTGTCTGCATCAGTGTGCAAAAAAAACGTATTGCAGTGATGCCTCAATATCGAGGCATCACGGCAATACCTTAAAAGCGCCTGGAAGCGATCAGGATTGATTCCACAACTTGAAACCCCTGAGGACATATAGGGTACTATGGGTGTGCATGACAAATATTTTTACAATCGACTAGTCGAGGGCTGTTGCTTTCGACTAGTCGAAATTACCCCCTCTTGCCCGAAAATAGGTATTAAATGCAAAATATTTTTAATGTAATTGTAAAATTATTCTTTTTTTTTTTATTTATTTTTAAAACCTAGTAATAACACGTCATCATAACTGCCGCCAATTAAGACAATCCGCAATCGGTAGTAGGCTTAGGCTAAGAATATGGGCTGGTAGGCTGGCTACGGGCTGTTTTTGACTTTCAAAATATAGCAAAATTTAATATATCAGTAATCGACTAATGCCGTACTAGTTGATTAATGAGAGACCGACCGACTAATCGATTAGTCGACTAGTCTAGCTCAGCCCTACAGGGTACGTCCTTGGTCGTTAACTGACCTTTTTTGTAGGACGTATCCTGTACGTCCTTGATCCTTAAGGGGTTAAAACTAAAAATGGGCAAAATTTATATATATATATACACTCTCACATACTGAATTCTTAGGCCAGGGTGATGAGTAGAATTTCAAATATATTCAGAAGAAAACAGCACTCACTGGACTTGACAAAAGACGATGTCCTTTATTCAAGTGACGTTTCGGGGAATACACCCCTTCATCAGACCAGGTCTGATAAAGAGGTGTAGTCCCTGAAACGTCACTTAAATAAAGGACATCTTCTTTTGCCAAGTCCAGTGAGTGCTGTTTTCTTCTGAAAAAAATATAAATAAATATATATATGCACAAAAAAGTGACACAGTTAAAGGGACATGAAACCCAAATTTTTTCTTTCATGATTTAGAAAGAGCATACAATTATAAACAACTTTCTAATGTACTTCTATTATCTATTTTGCTTCATTCTCTTGATATTCTATGCTGAAAAACATATCTAGATATGCTTAGTAGCTGCTGATTGGTAGCTGCACATAGATGCCTCCTGTGATTGGTTCACCTTGTGCATTGCTATTTCTTCATTAAAGTATATCTAAAGAATGAAGCAAATTAGGTAATAGAAGTAAATTGGAATATTGTTTAAAATTGTATTCTCTACCTTAACCATGAAAGAAAATGTTTGGGTATAGTGTCCCTTTAAATTAAAGAATACAAAATAAATACCTTCAAATAAAGCTAAATGTAAGGTCTTAGGCCTCTGTAATTCATGCAGAAATGATGTTAAACAGTGTAAATGCCTCTCTTTCTATACATAATGAAACACATTTGAGTTCTATGCTCCTTTAAATGTTTAGTATTGATTTCCCCTAGTTGAGTTGCAGAGGATTCATCTTGACAATAATATAAAAGTATATTTCTATATTCTTGTGCCAATTCTGTCGTCTCTTCTCACATTTCCTTTATGTTTACTCATTAGGTTTGGCAGAGGATGAGAAAATCTAAAGGATACAGAAGATTCCTCTGCCATGAAGAAGCTGCGACCCTCATCCATGTGGAATGTGCTCCTGTTCCAGGAGAGAAAAGGGGAATTTTACTTGGTCCTAAAAAAACCACAGATGGAATTTGTGAATAGCCAGAATACAGGGTAATTGGTCTAATTTAAAAACCACAAGAAAATTGTAGGGTTGTATCAGTGGAGGGAAACTTTCTCTATTCACTTTCCAGGTAGTTATATTTGTGTGACCCCCATGTAACCACATTGTACTTGTAGTTACTCCATATATCTGCTCACCATAAAAGCCACTGTAGGCCCACAATATATATATATGTTTAGCTAAAGTATTTACTCTGTATAACTGCTTATCATAATTTATTGTGTTACTATTTATTGCTGCTATTGCTAAATGTGAGTACCCATTCGGCTATCATTTTGTTTATTTATGGATCTACACATGAGGCGCCCCACTGTTTTGTGCTTACCTTTACCTGTTATTTGAGATAACTGCTCCCTATATGTTCCCTATTACACCATATAACTGCTCCCTATAACTCCTCTTATTGCACCATATAACTGCTCCCTATAACTCCTCCTATTGCACCATATAACTGCTCCCTATAACTCTTCCTATTGCACCATATAACTGCTCCCTATAACTCCTCCTATTGCACCATATAACTGCTCCCTATAACTCCTCCTATTGCACCATATAACTGCTCCCTATAACTCCTCCTATTGCACCATATAACTGCTCCCTATAACTCTTCCTATTGCACCATATAACTGCTCCCTATAACTCCTCCTATTGCACCATATAACTGCTCCCTATAACTCCTCTTATTGCACCATATAACTGCTCCCTATAACTCCTCCTATTGCACCATATAACTGCTCCCTATAACTCTTCCTATTGCACCATATAACTGCTCCCTATAACTCCTCCTATTGCACCATGTAACTGTACTCTATAACTCCTCCTATTGCACCATATAACTGTACTCTATAACTCCTCCTATTGCACCATATAACTGTACTCTATAACTCCTCCTATTGCACCATATAACTGCCCCCTATAACTCCTCCTATTGCACCATATAACTGCTCCCTATATCTCCTCCTATTGCACCATATAGCTGCTCCCTATAACTCCTCCTATTGCACCATATAGCTGCTCCCTATAACTCCTCCTATTGCACCATATAACTGCTCCCTATAACTCCTCCTATTGCACCATATAACTGTACTCTATAACTCCTCCTATTGCACCATATAGCTGCTCCCTATAACTCCTCCTATTGTACCATATAGCTGCTCCCTATAACTCCTCCTATTGTACCATATAACTGCTCCCTATAACTCCTCCTATTGCACCATATAACTGCTCCCTATAACTCCTCCTATTGCACCATATAACTGCTCCCTATAACTCCTCCTATTGCACCATATAACTGTACTCTATAACTCCTCCTATTGCACCATATAGCTGCTCCCTATAACTCCTCCTATTGTACATATAACTGCTCCCTATAACTCCTCCTATTGCACCATATAACTGTACTCTATAACTCCTCCTATTGCACCATATAGCTGCTCCCTATAACTCCTCCTATTGTACCATATAACTGTTCCTTATAACTCCTCCTATTGCACCATATAACTGCTCCCTATAACTCCTCCTATTTCACCATATAACTGCTCCCTATAACTCCTCTTATTGCACCATATAACTGCTCCCTATAACTCCTCTTATTGCACCATATAACTGCTCCCTATAACTCCTCCTATTGCACCATATAACTGCTCCCTATAACTCCTCTTATTGCACCATATAACCCTACCTAAAACTCCTCCTATTTAACCATATAACTGCTCCCTATAACTCCTCCTATTGTACCACATATCCATAATCCGCTCCCTATAACTCCTCTTATTGCACCATATAACTGCTCCCTATAACTCCTCCTATTGTACCACATATCCGCTGCCTATAACTCCTCTTATTGCACCATATAACTGTACTCTATAACTCCTCCTATTGCACCATATAACTGTACTCTATAACTCCTCCAATTGCACCATATTACTGCTCCCTATAACTTCTCCTATTTCCCCATATAACTGCTCCCTATAAATCTTCTTATTACACCATATAACTGCTCCCTGTAACTCTTCCTATTGCACCATATAACTGCTCCCTATAACTCCTCCTATTGCACCTTATAACCGCTCCTTATTACTCCTCCTATTGCACCTTATAATGGCTCCCTATTACTCCTCCTATTGTGCCATATAACTGCTCCCTATTACTCCTCCTATTGCGCCATATAACTGCTCCCTATAACTCCTCCTATTGCACCATATAACTGCTCCCTATAACTCCTCCTATTGCACCATATAACTGCTCCCTATAACTCCCTCTATTGCTCCATATAACTGCTCCCTATAACTCCACCTATTACACCATAAAACCGTTTCCTATAACTCTTCCTATTCTACCATATAACTGCTCCCTGTTACTCCTCCTATTGCACCAAATAACCCCTCCATGTAACTCCTCCTATTGCACCATATAACTGCTCCCAGTAACTCTTCCTATTGCACCATATAACTGCTCCTTATTACTCGTCCTATTGTACCTTATAATCGCTCCCTATTACTCCTCCTATTGCGCAATATAACCGCTCCCTATAGCTCCCTATATTGCTCCATATAACTGCTCCCTATAACTCCTCCTATTACACCATAAAACCGCTCCCTATAACTCTTCCTATTCTACCATATAACTGCTCCCTGTAACTCCTCCTATTGCACCAAATAACCCCTCCATGTAACTCCTCCTATTGCACCATATAACTCCTCCTATTGCACCATATAACTGTTCTCTATAACTCCTCCTATTGCACCATATAACAGCTCCCTATAACTCCTCCTATTGCATCCTATAACTGTTCCCTATAACTCCTCCTATTGCACCACATAACCGCTCTCTATAACTCCTCCTATTGCACCATATAACTGCTCCCTATAACTCCTCTTATTACACCATATAACTGCTCTCTATAACTCCTCATATTGCACCATATAACTGCTCCCTGTAACTCTTCCTATTGCACCATATAACTGCTCTTTATAACTCCCCCTATTTAACCATATAACTGCTCTCTATAACTCCTCCTATTGTACCACATATCCGCTCCCTATAACTCCTCTTATTGCACCATATAACTGTACTCTATAACTCCTCCTATTGCACCATATAACTGCCACCTATAACTCCTCCAATTGCACCATATAACTGCTCTCTATAACTCCTCCTATTGCACCATATAACTGTTCCCTATAACTCCTCCTATTGCACCAAATAACCGCTCTCTATAACTCCTCCTATTGCATCATATAACTGCTCCCTATATCTCCTCCTATTGCACCATATAACTGCTCTCTATAACTCCTCATATTGCACCATATAACTGCTCCCTGTAACTCTTCCTATTGCACCATATAACTGCTCTTTATAACTCCCCCTATTTAACCATATAACTGCTCCCTATAACTCCTCCTATTGTACCACATATCCGCTCCCTATAACTCCTCTTATTGCACCATATAACTGTACTCTATAACTCCTCCTATTGCACCATATAACTGCCACCTATAACTCCTCCAATTGCACCATATTACTGCTCCCTATAACTCCTCCTATTTCCCCATATAACTGCTCCCTATAACTCTTCTTATTACACCATATAACTGCTCCCTGTAACTCTTCCTATTGCCCCATATAACTGATCCCTATAACTCCTCCTATTGCACCTTATAAACGCTCCTTATTACTCCTCCTATTGCACCTTATAATTGCTCCCTATTACTCCTCCTATTGCGCCATATAACTGCTCCCTATTACTCCTCCTATTGTGCCATATAACTGCTCCCTATTACTCCTCCTATTGCGCCATATAACCGCTCCCTATAACTCCTCCTATTGCACCATATAACTGCTCCCTATAACTCCTCCTATTGCACCATATAACCGCTCCCTATAACTCCCTCTATTGCTCCATATAACTGCTCCCTATAACTCCTCCTATTACACCATAAAACCGCTCCCTGTAACTCTTCCTATTGCACCATATAACTGATCCCTATAACTCCTCCTATTGCACCTTATAAACGCTCCTTATTACTCCTCCTATTGCACCTTATAATTGCTCCCTATTACTCCTCCTATTGCGCCATATAACTGCTCCCTATTACTCCTCCTATTGCGCCATATAACCGCTCCCTATAACTCCTCCTATTGCACCATATAACTGCTCCCTATAACTCCTCCTATTGCACCATATAACCGCTCCCTATAACTCCCTCTATTGCTCCATATAACTGCTCCCTATAACTCCTCCTATTACACCATAAAACCGCTCCCTATAACTCTTCCTATTCTACCATATAACTGCTCCCTGTTACTCCTCCTATTGCACCAAATAACCCCTCCATGTAACTCCTCCTATTGCACCACATAACTGCTCCCTGTAACTCTTCCTATTGCACCATATAACTGCTCCCTATAACTCCTCCTATTGCACCTTATAACTGCTCCTTATTACTTGTCCTATTGTACCTTATAATCGCTCCCTATTACTCCTCCTATTGCGCCATATAACTCTTCCTATTCTACCATATAACTGCTCCCTGTAACTCCTCCTATTGCACCAAATAACCCCTCCATATAACTCCTCCTATTGCACCATATAACTGCTCCCTATAACTCCTCCTATTGTACCATATAACTCCTCCTATTGCACCATATAACAGCTCCCTATAAATCCTCCTATTGCATCCTATAACTGTTCCCTATAACTCCTCCTATTGCACCACATAACCGCTCTCTATAACTCCTCCTATTGCATCATATAACTGCTCCCTATAACTCCTCTTATTACACCATATAACTGCTCTTTATAACTCCCCCTATAGCACCATATAACTGCTTCCTATAACTCCTCATATTACACCTTATAACTGCTCCCTATAACTCCTCCTATTGCACCATATAACCGCTCCCTATAACTCCTCCTATTGCACCATATAACAGCTCCGTATAACTCCTCCTATTGCACCATATAACTGTTCTCTATAACTCCTCCTATTGCACCATATAACTGCTCCCTATAACGCTTCCTATTGTACCATATACCTGCTCCCTGTAACTCTTCCTATTGCACCATATAACTGCTCCCTATAACTCTTCCTATTGCACCATATAACTGCTCCCTATAACTCCTCCTATTACACCATAAAACCACTCCCTATAACTCTTCCTATTGCACCATATAACCGCTCACTATAACTCCTCCTATTACACCATAAAACCACTCCCTATAACTCTTCCTATTGCACCATATAACCGCTCCCTATAACTCCTCCTATGGCACCATATAACTGCTCCCTATAACTCCTCCTATTGCACCATATAACTGCTCACTATAGCTCCTCCTATTGCACCATATAACTGCTCCCTATAATTCCTCCTATTGCACCATATAACTGCTCCCTATAACTCCTCCTATTGCACCATATAACTACTCACTATAACTCCTCCTATTGTACCATATAACTGCTTCCTATAACTCCTCCTATTGCACCATATAACTGCTCCCTATAACTCCTCCTATTGTACTATATAACTGCTCCCTATAACTCCTCCTATTGTACTATATAAATGCTCCCTATAACTCTTTCTATTGCACCATATAACTGTTCCCTATAACTCCTCCTATTGCACCATATAACTGCTCCCTATAACTCCTCCTATTGCACCATATAACTGCTCCCTATAACTCCTCCTATTGCACCATATAGCTGCTCCCTATAACTCTTCCTATTGCACCATATAACCGCTCACTATAACTCCTCCTATTACACCATAAAACCACTCCCTATAACTCTTCCTATTGCACCATATAACTGCTCCCTATAACTCCTCCTATTGCACCATATAACTACTCCCTATAACTCCTCCTATTGCACCATATAACTGCTCCCTATAACGCCTCCTATTGCACCATATAACTGCTTCCTATAACTCCTCCTATTGCACCATATAACTGCTCCCTATAACTCCTCCTATTACACCATATAACTGCTCACTACAGCTCCTCCTATTGCACCATATAACTGCTCCCTATAATTCCTCCTATTGCACCATATAACTGCTCCCTATAACTCCTCCTATTTCACCATATAACTGCTCCCTATAACTCCTCCTATTGCACCATATAACTGCTCCCTATAACTCCTCCTATTGCACCATATAACTGCTCCCTATAACTCCTCCTATTGCACCATATAACTGCTCCCTATAACTCCTCCTATTGTACTATATAAATGCTCCCTATAACTCTTTCTATTGCACCATATAACTGCGTCCTATAATTCCTCCTATTGTACCATATAACTGATCCATATAACTCCTCCTATGACACCATTTAACCACTCCATATAACTCCTCTTATTGCACCCTATAACTGCTGCCTATAATGCTATTTCTTCTTGTAGAACACTTGGTATTACTGTGAGTAACTCATATACACAAACACGCCAGCTGCTCTTATACTCCTCCCTCTTTCTTATTGTAAACGCCTCTCTCCCTTTAAGACGAGAGAGAAACAAGAGGTGACACATAGCTGAGTCACCACTTACTGGAAATTAAACAAAAGCACGTGAGAGTGATACAGCAGAAAAAAACAACTGGGAGCATATGGGGGTCGTGAAAATGAGAAGGTTAGAGAGAAAGAGAAGAGGGAGAGTGACAAATAGAAACTAAAACAGAAGAGGAGAAACAGCTGGGAGAAAGAAAGATATATAGAAAGAAAGAGAGAGACAGAGAAAAGAGAGAGAGAGAAATAGAGAGTGAGAGAGGAAGAAAGGAAGAAGGAGAGAGAGAGATAAAGAGAGAGAGAGAGATAGAAAGAGAGAGGAAGAAAAAGAGAGAGAGGGAGAAAGAAAGAAACATGGAGAGTAAGAGAAAGAGGGAGAGAAAGAGAGTGTGAGAGTGTGTGTGAGAGAGAGAGAGAGAGAGAGAGAGAGAGATGGAGAAAGAGAGAGAGAGGAAAGAGATAGAGGAGAGGGAAAGAGAGAGAGGTTAGGGAAAGAGAGATGGAAAGGGAAAAAGAGAGGGAGAGAGAAAAAGAGAGAGAGAGGGGGGGAAGGGAAAGAGAGAGAGATAGAAAGAGTGAGAGAGAGAGAGGTGGAAAGAGAGAGAGAAAGAGAAAAAAGAGAGAAAGAGAAGGAGAGGGAAAGAA
>NC_069505.1:36894559-37047059 GCF_027579735.1 Bombina bombina
TTTTGATAATGGATGTGTACGAATACCTTTTTGTTTGTGTAATTACTGGGTCATATTGGCAGCACTCCCAAAGATGTGTATATAAACTCTTTGTAAGGTGTGCTAAAAAAAAAAATTGTATTTGTATTAAAACATAATCAGGGAGACTGACCATCTCCCATTGGTTAAAGCACCCCACCTAAGCTCAGGTGTGCTCATGACAGTGTAATAGAGTTGTGAATATTATGCCAGGGAGTCTCATTCTATTATGAAGAGTAAAAGCAGGAATGATTCAGCCCTCTGTGGCAAAAGGACTGTAGTGTTAGGACCAGTCTATATTGGGGCACCTTGTAAGTGGTGATTGGCTAAGCAACATATGGCCATATTGTGTGAGTTGAGTAAGATCCCAATTTTATTTAAGAAGAATAGTTGTCTCTTGATGTTGTTTGCAGGCAATTTTTTTGCAGCAGTTAAAAAATATGTTGTGCTTTTGAAAATGGATGTGCGCCAATACCTTTTTGTTTGTGTAATTACTGGGTCATATTGGCAGCACTCCCAAAGATGTGTATTTAAACTTTTTGTAAGGTGTGCTAAACCAAATTTTGTATTTATTTATTTATTTATTTATTTTATATATATATATATATATATATATATATATATATATATATATATATATATATATATATACATATATATACACAGTATTTATATGAAAAAAGAGAGAGACACACTCAACTGAGACATAACAAAAGCTAGAATAACTTCCATGCTTGTTCAGAGAAAAAATACCCTGTAGCATATCAGTCTGATCCTGCCCAATGACAGTCCAGCGCCAAAATACCAGGCAATTCTTCCCTGAACAAGAGAAATAACAGCCTGGTATTTCGGTGCTGGACTGTCATTGGGCAGGATCAGACTGATATGCTACAGGACAGGATATGTTTTCTCTGTGAAAAGGCATCAACGTGTGCTAAAAGACTATGCACCCTGAGTAGCACTGAAAATGAACAGGCATGGAAGTTATTCTAGCTTTTATTCTGTCTCAGCTGAGTGCGTCTCTCTCTCTCTCTCTTTTTTTATATATATATACATATATACTGTGTATATATATATATATATATATATATATATATATTAATATATATGTGTATGTATATATATATATATATATATTTTAAAATAAACATTTGCTATGTGAAGAACATTGGAACGTAAAAAAAATCATACTTCATGTTGGGTATAGCGCATTTGGTTAAACCTGGTCGGGTTGGCGTGAGAGCAATAGGTTATAGTTTTTTTCTGATTTGTGCATTTCATTAAACTCTATGTGGGAGAAGAAATTAGTGAGGTCGCGATATGCGAAGTCATGAATTTAGCACTTGTATGCTATTCGCTCGCTCACAAACATTTTACTTTCAACTTGTAATACGTGCACTAACCCGCATGGGTTAAAAGTTTATTTCTGATGGTGTTTCTGCACAAGTGAAAGCACTAAATAGTGTGCCACTTGTAATCTGTCCCTTATTGTGTGTGCAGACCTTTTGTAATGCAGTGATTTAGTGCTGATATATAGTGTGCATGTACCGTGCATGCAGCGCTGGGGAATTTTGCGGTGCTATCATAATACATGATAATATCTTTTTTTATTGTAAAGCGCATTGCAATAGTATGATGGGGCTGTATTGATTTTTCCTTTGGAAAACAAGTATTTTCCATTGAGTAAAGTCTCAACAAAGAAGACTAAGAGAACAAAGTAAATCTGATAACAGAAGTACATTTTAAAGCTGCTTAAAATTGTATGCTTTGCCTGAATCAATAAAGTTTTATTTTGACTCCCATGTCTTTTTAAGACATATAATTATCTATACATTCTAAATCATATGTGTAATTTCATAAATTCAGTATTAAGTGAGTCACTGCTGACGACAGCACAGACATCAGCACAGAATGTCCCAGGATGACACACCCCTTCCTCAAACAGTCACTAACCAAGCACGCTTTACATGAGACACAGAACCTATTTATATAGGCATGTTTCATGCAAATCCCAGAGAATATGGACCACACACTGGTAAATAAGGAAGGAGAGGTGACTGAGGTCACAGCTGTAGGGTGCTCATTACACTAATAGCAGGCTGGTAAATATGATGAGCTGAGTATATCTATAGCACAAAGTGTTCTCCTGTCTATCTCTATACTTACATTTTTGTTTTTCTATATTTGTCTAGCTGTGTGTCTGTCTTACCATCACATATTTACCTTATCATTTACACATATAAACTGACAGATATAGAAAATATAGATGTTAGATAGACAGAGAAACAGATAGAGGGACAGTATACAGACCGCTAGACAGACAGACATCTAGATAGAGATAGAGAGAGACAGACAGACAGACAGACAGAGAAATAGATAGAGGGATGGGTAGACAGACAGAAATATTTAGATGATAGGTATACATATAGGATAGATTAGATAAGCAGACAGTCAGCTAGACAAACATGGACAGACAGATAGAGGGACGGACAGACAGACATCATGTAATGATGATGACACCCAACCTTATAACCCTAAGCTATATACCAGAAGATGTTTCTGCATCTATACTGTGGTTTGTGATACAGAGGCCTAATATCACCCCAACAAAAATTACTTTCCAAGATTTGTCAGGAACTATCTGGGATAAGGAGGCTGGTCTGAGAGACCATGCCCGGGTGGCGCTGTGTTAAATTTGGGGTGGAGTTCTGTCAGGACAAAGTTGGCTATGGGTTTTGAGAGACATGGCTGTCACAGCTGGATATGGGTGAGATCCATGAAGGAATGACTAGGCAGTCTTCTCTTACCTAGGGCCATAATAAGGGTAAGAGGGGTAGCAGTTGGAGCCATGAATGTCCCACTGTATAATAATAATGAGTATCTATACACTGATAATGAGCACACTGTACTGTATAATGATGTGAGTATCTATACACTGATAGTGAGCACACTGTACTGTATAATGATGTGAGTATATATACACTGATAATGAGCACACTGTGCTGTATAATGATACTGAGTATCTATACACTGATAATGAGCACACTGCACTATATAATGATGTGAGTATCTATACACTGATAATGAGCACGCTGCACTGTATAATGATGTGAGTATCTATACACTGATAATGAGCACACTGTACTGTATAATGATGTGGGTATCTATACACTGATAATGAGCACACTGCACTGTATAATGATGTGAGTATCTATACACTGATAATGAGCACACTGTACTGTATAATGATATGAATATCTATACACTGTTAAGGAGCACACTGCACTATATAATGATGTGAGTATCTATAAACTGATAATGAGCACACTGCACTGTATAATGATACTGAGTATCTAAACACTGATAATAAGCATGCTGTACTGTATAATGATGTGAGTATCTATACACTGATAATGAGCACACTGCACTATATAATGATGTGAGTATCTATATACTGATAATGAGCACACTGCACTGTATAATGATATGAATATCTATACACTGTTAATGAGCACACTGCACTATATAATGATGTGAGTATCTATAAACTGATAATGAGCACACTGCACTGTATAATGATACTGAGTATCTAAACACTGATAATGAGCACACTGTACTGTATAATGATGTCAGTATCTATACACTGATAATGAGCACGCTGTACTGTATAATGATGTGAGTATCTATAAACTGATAATGAGCTAACTGCATTGTATTTGTGAGTATCTATACACTGATAATGATCAAACTGCACTGTATAATGATGTGAGTGTCTATACACTGATAATGGGCATACTGCACTGTATAATGATGTGAGTATCTATACACTGATAATGAGCAAACTGTACTGTATAATGATGTGAGTATCTATACACTGATAATGAGCATGCTGCACTGTTATAATGATGTGAGTATTTATATACCGATAATGAGCACGCTGCACTGTATAATGGTACTGAGCATCTATACACTGATAATGAGCACACTGCACTGTATAATGATATGAGTATATATACACTGATAATGAGCACACTGCATTGTATAATGATGTGAGTATCTATACACTGATAATGAGCACACTGCACTGTATAATGATGTGAGTATCTATACACTGATAATGAGCACACTGTACTGTATAATGATGTGAGTATCTATACACTGATAATGAGCATGCTGCACTGTATAATGATGTGAGTATCTATACACTGATAATGAGCACACTGCACTGTATAATGATGTGAGTATCTACACACTAATAATGAGCACACTGTACTGTATAATGATGTGAGTATCTATACACTGATAATGAGCACACTGCACTGTATAATGATGTTAGTATCTATACACTGATAATGAGAACACTGCACTGTATAATGATGTTAGTATCTATACACTGATAATGAGCACACTGCACTGTATAATGATGTTAGTATCTATACACTGATAATGAGCACACTGCACTGTATAATGATGTTAGTATCTATACACTGATAATGAGCACACTGTACTGTATAATGATGTGAGTATCTATACACTGATAATGAGCATGCTGCACTGTATAATGATGTGAGTATCTATACACTGATAATGAGCACACTGCACTGTATAATGATGTGAGTATCTACACACTAATAATGAGCACACTGTACTGTATAATGATGTGAGTATCTATACACTGATAATGAGCACACTGCACTGTATAATGATGTTAGTATCTATACACTGATAATGAGAACACTGCACTGTATAATGATGTTAGTATCTATACACTGATAATGAGCACACTGTACTATATAATGATGTGAGTATCTATACACTGATAATGAGCACACTGCACTGTATAATGATGTGAGTATCTATACACTGATAATGAGCACGCTGCACTGTATAATGATGTGAGTATCTATACACTGATAATGAGCACACTGTACTGTATAATGATGTGAGTATCTATACACTGATAATGAGCACACTGCACTGTATAATGATGTTAGTATCTATACACTGATAATGACCACACTGCACTGTATAATGATGTGAGTATCTATACACTGATAATGAGCACGCTGCACTGTATAATGATGTGAGTATCTATACACTGATAATGAGCACACTGCACTGTATAATGATGTATCTATACACTGATAATGAGCACACTGTATTGTATAATGATGTGAGTATCTATACACTGATAATGAGCACACTGCACTGTATAATGATGTGAGTATCTATACACTGATAATGAGCACACTGCACTGTATAATGATGTTAGTATCTATACACTGATAATGAGCACACTGCACTGTATAATGATGTGAGTATCTATACACTGATAATGAGCACACTGCACTGTATAATGATGTTAGTATCTATACACTGATAATGAGCACACTGCATTGTATAATGATGTGAGTATCTATACACTGATAATGAGCACTGTATAATGATGTGAGTATCTATACACTGATAATGAGCACACTGCACTGTATAATGATGTTAGTATCTATACACTGATAATGAGCACACTGCACTGTATAATGATGTTAGTATCTATACACTGATAATGAGCACACTGCATTGTATAATGATATGAGTATATATACACTGATAATGAGCACACTGCACTGTATAATGATGTGAGTATCTATACACTGATAATGAGCACACTGCACTGTATAATGATGTGAGTATCTATACACTGATAATGAGCACACTGCACTGTATAATGATGTTAGTATCTATACACTGATAATGAGCACACTGCACTGTATAATGATATGAGTATATATACACTGATAATGAGCACACTGCATTGCATAATGATGTGAGTATCTATACACTGATAATGAGCACACTGCACTGTATAATGATGCACTTTATTTGGATGATACTTATTCATATATTATCTACTTTCTGATGTATATAAATGAAACCTTTCTGTTACAGAAATACCCCAGTCACAGCACATCAAGTTCATTTGTACCAACATTAAACGCTATCACATCAAGTCAAGACTTTAACTGGATGGTGCAGCCTAACGTGAGATCGCTGACATTACCGCCTTACCACAACTCTCGCCATGGAGTCATCAGAAGTATGGGAAATGTTCTTGGAATGGGAAGAAGAAGACACGCTGAGCAGGTGAGTTCTCCATGAGCTCAGGGGTCCAGGGGTGTTGGTATTAAAATCCATTCTCCAAGGGCTGAGCATAGGCCTCACCACTAAATCAGTTTTATAGATGCACATATATATCAGTAATTAAAGGGACACTGTACTATACAATTTGTTTCAAATTACTTGTTATATCTACTTCAGAGTATTAAGGGCCAGATTACAAGTGGAGCACTAAATGTCGGTTTTGTGAAACCGATATTTACACTTCACTGATTAATACCAGTGCATGCTAATGTGCGCTGGTATTACAAGTTGACAGCAATGCGAACGCAAGCTTCCAATGGCTCCAATGGGATGTGACATGGCATGAGAACTAGCGCAGCGAAGGGAGGAAGTCACGCAGCGATGGGCAGTAAATTGTGTATATATGTATATGAATATATATATTTATATGTTAATATGTGTATATACTCATTTATACATAAATATATACAGTATATGTATAAGCATATATATATATATTTACTGCAAACACACAGTTCCCATAGACTGCAATGTAAAGGAACTTTTCAGTGCCGTTTTTTTTTTCTAACACCTCACTCCCACCAACTTTAGCTCCCAAAAACTGCCTTATGCATCTATTTTATTAAAAAAAAATGCTACAATTTTTTAGTTTTTTATAAAATACACACACTCGCCTAGATTACGAGTTTTGTCGGTAAAAACTTGCGGTGCTAACGAGCCTTTTTTTCCAGCGCACCCTTTAAGACAACGCTGGTATTACGAGTTGTCTGAATGGCTGCGTTAGCCTCAGAAAAGGGAGCGTTGAGCCAAATTTAGCTCCACTTCAACTCTCAATACCAGCGTTGCCTATGGTAGCGGTAAGCTGGCTTAACGTGCTTGTGCACGATTTCCCCATAGGAAACAATGGGGCTGAGCTGACTGAAAAAAAAAACTAACACCTGCAAAAAAGCAGCGTTCAGCTCCTAACGCAGCCCCATTGTTTCCTATGGGAAAACACTTTCTAAGTCTACACCTAACACCATAACATGAACCCTGAGTCTAAACACCCCTAACCTTACACTTATTAACCCCTAATTTGCTGCCCCCGCTATCACTGACACCTACATTATATTATTAACCCCTAACCTAAAGCTCCGGACACCGTCGCAACCTACATTATAGCTATGAACCCCTAATCTGCTGCCCCTAACATCGCCGACACCTATATTTATTACCCCCTAATTTGCCCCCTTCCAACTTCGCCGCCAAATACCTACACTTATTAACCCCTAATCTGCCGACCGGACATCACCGCAACCTACATTATAGCTGTGAACCCCTAATCTGCAGCCCCTAACATCACCGACACCTATATTATATTTATTACCCCCTAATCTGCCCCCCCCACGTCGTCGCCACCTACCTACATTTATTAACCCCTAATCTGCCAACCGGACATCGCCGCCACTATAATAAATGTATTAACCCCTAAACCGCCGCACTCCCGCCTCGCAAACACTATAATAAATTTTATTAACCCCTAATCTCGCCCTCCCTAACATCTCCGCCACCTACCTACAATTATTAACCCCTAATCTGCCGCCCCCAACATCGCTGATACTATAATAAAGTTATTAACCCCTAAACCTAAGTCTAAACCTAACCCTAATACCCTAAGTTAAATATAATTTAAATAAAACAAAATAAATTTACTATAATGAAATAAATTATTCCTATTTAAAACTAAATACTTACCTATAAAATAAACCCTAATATAGCTACAATATAACTAATAGTTATATTGTAGCTATTTTAGGATTTATATTTATTTTACAGGCAACTTTGTATTTACTTTAACTAGGTACAATAGCTATTAAATAGTTAATAACTATTTAATAGCTACCTAGTTAAAATATTTACAAAATTACCTGTAAAATAAATCCTAACCTAAGTTACAAATACACCTAACACTACACTATCAATTAATTAATTAAATAAATTATCTACAATTATCTAAACTAAAATACAATTAAATAAACTAAACTATAATTCAAAAAATTATATAGGTAAAAGAGCTGATTACTTTGTAATTTAGGATAGGGTAGGGCATTTTATTATTTTGGGGGGCTTTTTTATTTTATTAGGGGGCTTAGATTAGGTGTAATTATTTTAAACTTCTTGTAATTTTTTTTTATTTTCTGTAATTTAGTGTTTTTTTTTGTATTATAGTTTAGTTTATTTCATTGTATTTTAGTTTAGATAATTGTAGCTAATTTATTTAATTAATTTATTGATAGTGTAATGTTAGGTTTAATTGTAACTTAGGTTAGGATTTATTTTACAGGTAATTTTGTAATTATTTTAACTAGGTAGCTATTAAATAGTTATTAACTATTTAATAGCTATTGTACCTAGTTAAAATAAATACAAAGTTGCCTGTAAAATAAATATAAATCCTAAAATAGCTACAATGTAACTATTAGTTATATTGTAGCTATATTAGGGTTTATTTTATAGGTAAGTATTTAGTTTTAAATAGGAATACTTTATTTAATTATAGAAAATGTATTTCGTTTTATTTAAATATTTAACTTAGGGGGGTGTTAGGGTTAGGGTTAGACTTAGGTTTAGGGGTTAATAACTTTATTATAGTAGTGGCGACGTTGGGGGCGGGAGATTAGGGGTTAATAATTGTATGTAGGTGGCGGTGATGTTAGGGAAGGCAGATTAGGGGTTAATAAAATTTATTATAGTGTTTGCGAGGCGGGAGTGCGGCGGTTTAGGGGTTAATACATTTATTATAGTGGCAGCGATGTCCGGTCGGCAGATTAGGGGTTAATAAGTGTAGGTAGGTGGCGGCGACGTTGGGGGGGGGCAGATTAGGGGGTAATAAATATAATATATGTGTCAGCGATGTTAGCGGCAGCAGATTGGGGGTTCATAGCTATAATGTAGGTTGCGGCGATGTCCGGTCGGCAGATTAGGGGTTAATAAGTGTAGGTAGGTGGTGGCGATGTTGGGGGGGGCAGATTAGGGGGTAATAAATATAATGTAGGTGTCGGCGATGTTAGGGGCAGAAGATTAGGGGTTCATAGGGATAATGTAGGTGGCGGCGATGTCCGGTCAGAAGATTAGGGGTTAAACAAAATTATTATAGGGTTTGCGATGTGGGGGGGCCTTGGTTTAGGGGTTAATAGGTAGTTTATGGGTCTTAGTGTACTTTGTAGCACTGTAGTTAAGAGCTTTATGTTCCGGCGTTAGCCCATAAAATTCTTAACTACTGATTTTTTTTGGCGGTTGGAGTCTTGGTGGTAGAGGGTCTACCGCTCACTTCTTCCAAGACTCGTAATACCAGTGTTAGCCAAATCCCATAGAAAAGATAGGATACGCAATTGACGTAAGGGGATTTGCGGTAGCCTCGAGTCGCGGAAAAAAGTGAGCGGTAGACCCTTTCCTGCCTGACTCGTAATACCAGCGTTAGATAAAAAGCGGCGTTAGGACCCCTTAACGCTGCTTTTTAAGGCTAACGCAGAACTCGTAATCTAGTTGACTGTATTTTGGGTCCAATTGGGCGCATTTATAAAATTAACCAGAGATCTGATCTCTGGTTAATTTTATAAGTCTTATTTGCTACCGCAAGCTGATTCTTTATTGCGCACCACAAACAGGCAAATGTATCGCAAGCTGATTCTTTATTGCGCACCGCAAACAGGCAAATTTTCTCATTTGCAAGCGTGCAATAAATTAGTGCTCCACTTGTAATCTAACCCTAAATGTATATGAAATTGTCCCCTCAATGTTTTTTTTTTGTGATAATTAAAACCATCAACTGTTGTTATTAAAGGGACATTCCAGTCAAAATTTTAAAGCACATAGATTTATTACATCCTTGAATAGAAACATAATTACAATATAAATGTATTGGCAAAAATGCTTCTATTAAAAGCTATCACTGTTTTAGTGTTAACATTTTTCTCTGCACGTGCATGTGATGCATAGCTGGATATTGTCACTGCACCCACATTTTAAATAATACAGCTGCTCAGAGCACCAATGGGGATTGTGTCATATCAGCAATTAACAAATTGAGTCATTGCCAGATGGTACAAGCATCTTAGACTCTCTGAGCAAGTGTTGTGTTTAAAATGCTGGTGCACGGTGCATACTTAAATACACTTTTGAAACAGCTATAGCTTTTAAAAGAAGCATTTTTGCTAATGTATGTATATTACAAAATTGCTTCTGTTCAATACTGAAATGCACCCATGTGGTTTCCCATTTTGGCTGGAATATTCCTTTAAGGACATGCCCATAAAAATGGGTCAAGCCTGCAGGTAAAGCAGACCTGCTAATGTACACAGCTTAAGGGGACATCACAGACAAAATTGGAATCGTCATGGATGCATTCCAGTTTTGAATAAAAACAGTTTTGTAATATACATGCATTAGCAAAAATGCTTCTAATAAAATATATAGCTGTTTCAAATGTGTATTTAAGTATGCACCGTGCATCAGCATTTTAAACACAATACTTGCTTAAAGAGCTGAAAGTGCTTGTACCATCATGATTTAATTTGTTAATTACTAACATGATACAAGCCCCACTGGCGCTCTTAGCAGCTGCAGTATTCAAAATGCTTGTGCACTGAGAATATCTAGCTATGTTTCATGTGCACGTACAGAGAAAAATGTTAACACTTAAACAGTGATAACTTTTACTATAAGTATTTTTGCAATGTATATTATATTATATTATATTATATATGTTTTTTACATGTATATTGCAAATATGTTTCTATTTAAAGATTTGATTAATCTACATGTATTTAAATTTTGACCGGAATGTCCCTTTAATAGTTAGACACTGAAATGCTTATTGTGGCTGAGGGACTCAATGAGCACAACCAGTTATTTCAGATACAAAAATGTATATTCTTCCCCCCACTGGGAGATTAATTAGTGCTATTGTCTTCTCCTTCTCCTGTATTCTACAGAGAATACATTTGTTATTCATATTTAAAGTATAGGTTGTGGTTTCTACTGACAAAAGCAGCGATTTCAAGTAACAAAATAAATGTAAATTATTTGTTTGCAAATATTACAAAAGGTCTGAGTACACAAAAAAATAATACTTAAAGCATGTTACATATTTTTCCCTATGTGTAAACATTTTGGGCTGGATTACAAGTGGAGCGCTGATTTATTGCGCGCCCGTAAACCAGCAAATTGCTACCGCGAGCTCACAGGATCAATTTGCGCTCCGAAAATTAACCAGAGATCAGATCTCTTGTTTATTTTAAAAAAGTGCTCCAATTGGCCCCAAAATAATGTATATTTTTGCCTTTTATTAAAGCAGTTTTTAGGGGCTAAAGTTTGCAGCTGTGGGGTGTTAGGGGAAAAAAAGGAACTGAATAATGCCTTTACATTGCAGTCTATGAGAACTGTGTGTTCCCAGTTGATATATATGTATATAATTTATACACATATATTTATCTGTTAATATGCGTATATACACATGATAACACGTAAATATATATGTATATATTCATATACATTTATATTTATGATCTGTTGCCTATCACTGCACGACTTGCCCCCTTCGCTGCGCTCGGTCAGATGCGGCATGAGAACCAGGCTCCCATTGAAGCCTATGAAAGCACACTTTATTGAGCGCAAAGCTTCCATGCAATTCACATTGAGGGCCATTTCAAATACCAGCACACAATTGCGTGCGCTGGTTTTAGGAGTGGAGCTCAAATATTGTGAGAGAGAGAGAGAGAGAGAGAGAGAATAATTTTGCCCTCCACTCGTAATATAGCGCTTTATGGGAAATAAATGTTTAGTTTAATGTCAGGTAGCAGGGACAGTTGCTCTTTTATCCTGTGCACTAGATGCATAATTACATTTGTAGAGTTACAAATCCTGGCTGCTTGGAGTAGAACATATTACAGAGAGGAAACGGTTGACGGGCGACTCATAGACACAGTTGGGTGAGTCAGGGGAGAATAGGGATCAGACCGGAGTCAACTTGTGAGTGCCAAACCACAGCTTGAGGAGCGGGATAAACATTAATGGATGAATCATAGGGTCAAACACAAACTGCCAATCCCTTCATTCATGATCACACGCATAGCTTGACTTATATTCAGTAAGTGGTGTCAATGCCAACAGCAACAGCTCTGGGCAAAGAATATAGAAAAGGCAGCAGTAGTGCCAGTCTGTAGACTGTAGTACATAGTATTGCACTGGTTAAAGTAGTGCCTGTCTGTAGTACATAGTATTGCACTGGTTAAAGTAGTGCCCGTCTGTAGTACATAGTATTGCACTGGTTAAAGTAGTGCCCGTCTGTAGTACATAGTATTGCACTGGTTAAAGTAGTGCCCGTCTGTAGTACATAGTATTGCACTGGTTAAAGTAGTGCCAGTCTGTAGTACATAGTATTGCACTGGTTAAAGTAGTGTCAGTCTGTAGTACATAGTATTGCACTGGTTAAAGTAGTGCCAGTCTGTAGTACATAGTATTGCACTGGTTAAAGTAGTGTCAGTCTGTAGTACATAGTATTGCACTGGTTAAAGTAGTGCCCGTCTGTAGTACATAGTATTGCACTGGTTAAAGTAGTGCCCGTCTGTAGTACATAGTATTGCACTGGTTAAAGTAGTGTCAGTCTGTAGTACATAGTATTGCACTGGTTAAAGTAGTGCCCGTCTGTAGTACATAGTATTGCACTGGTTAAAGTAGTGCCAGTCTGTAGTACATAGTATTGCACTGGTTAAAGTAGTGCCAGTCTGTAGTACATAGTATTGCACTGGTTAAAGTAGTGCCAGTCTGTACTACATAGTATTGCACTGGTTAAAGTAGTGCCCACTCGTTCCCTGGTGCCAAGAAGAGCACCTGAAGGTCACACATTGTAATAGAGGAGTCTTCCTCCAAATATTATATTAAGAACATTAAAGGCATATAATGATGCGATAATAACATTTACTTATTTGTATCTGTGTTTAACCCCCACAAATAAGTTTAATATAGGGTCTGCAAGGCATTCTTGCTCCTGAGCAGTATGCAGCTGCCAATCAGGACTGCTATATGCACACAACAGCCAATCACCTTCCATACACTGATCCCGCAGGGGTTTGGAAGTAGGCGACTAACAATGGACCAGATTTGCGCTAATAGTAGCGCAGGAAAGATAAGCAATATTGCTGTACCGCGCTACCATTAGTACACGACTTTGATTTTACAAGTCCATGTTAAAGTGAATTAATCAGAGAAGGGTCAGCGCGGGCAACTTCGCTCGAGCGCAAGATTTACTTCCAATGGATATTGCTAACTTGCACTGGTATTTCAAGTTGAAAGTTATAGTTTGCGCAGAGCAAAAGCTAAAACTGCGCTAGAATATTTAGCAACTCTTTGTACCTTGAAGTAAACTCTAAAGGGCGATTTATCAAGCTCTGTATGGAGCTTGATGCCCCTGTTTCTGCACGAGCCTCCAGGCTCGCAAGAAACAGAAGTTAGAAGCAGCGGTCTAAAGGCCACTGCTCCATAACTTGTCTGCCTGCTCTGAGGCCGCGGACAGAAATCAACCCAATCGAATATGATCGGGCTGATTGACACCCCCTGCTAGCGGCCAATCCGATTGGCTGCAAATCTGCAGGGGGCGGCATTCACAAGAACTGCTGGTGCAATGATAAATGCCAACAGTGTATGCTGTCTGCATTTATCGATGTGCAGCGGACATGATACGCTACATCGTATCTTGTCCACTCGCACTATAATAAATCTACCCCTAAGGGTTAAAAAAAGTTACACATAAGAAAATATTAAAATATAGTATTACACACATATAAACACTTTTTCTTAAAATATATCTTATTATTAATAAAAATGTCAGGGTTAAAATGGATATAGTATATAGCAAAGTGTTTGACTGGAAAAGGCTCCAATGTGTGTATATGTATATCTATCTATCTATCTATCTATCTATCTATCTATCTATCTATTTATCTATCTATCTAATCATCTATATAATTAATCATCTATCTATCTATCTATCTATCTAATTAATCATCTATCTATCTAATTAATCATCTATCTATCTAATTAATCATCTATCTATCATCTATCTATCTATCTATCTATCTATCTATCTATCTAATTAATCATCTATCCATCTATCTATCTAATTAATCATATATCTAATCATCTATCTATCTAATCTATCTCAAAAGAACCCATACAGAAGTTGTGGAAGGAAAGCGGCACTCACTGGATTTGAAATTTAAAGCAAACAACTTTTTATTTTTTGCACTACTGTTATATATACTGTATATATATATATATATATATATATATATATATATATGTGTGTGTGTGTGTGTGTGTGTATTTATGTGTTTATGTGTGCACATACATATAGTATATATATACACAGAAATACACATACAGTATATATTGAGCCCTTCTTTGTCAAATACCTTAAAACATGCAGTATAATTTGTATTCATTTTTAATGTATTTTAAATATAAATATTTCACATTCCTATGTTCGTCACATAGAAAAAATGTTTTTTTTTATTTGTAATTAATTATTTTTCTTCATATCTGTATATACAATAAATATCTATATGTATCTATGAGCTAGATTATGAGTGGAGCGCTATTTTTTGTGCTCCCACCCTCGCATTGACTTTGCTATTAAGAGGCTTTTGCGCACTTTAGGCTGCGCTTGTATTAAGAGTTGAAACCAAAAAATGTGTGCGCAAGTCGAACCCGACGAGTGCAAAAAGCCTCCATCTAGCAAAGACACCATTGATTTAACGTACTCCCCCATAGACTTCAAGGCAGCGAAAATAACTGAAAAAAACTAACCCACATCTCAATAAGACCCCTACAACCCTAAACCGCCATAACCCACACTGCAAATGAACCCACTACATTATTAACCCCCTAACCACTACATAGCCTACCGCTATTAACTCTCTTTACAATATTAACCCCCTAACCACCACATAGCCTACCGCTATTAACTCTCTACATTATTAACCCCCTAACCACCACATAGCCTACCGCTATTAACTCTCTTTACAATATTAACCCCCTAACCACCACATAACCTACCGCAATTAACTCTCTACATTATTAACCCCCTAACCACTACATAGCCTACCGCTATTAACTCTCTTTACAATATTAACCCCCTAACCACCACATAGCCTACCGCTATTAACTCTCTACATTATTAACCCCCTAACCACCACATAGCCTACCGCTATTAACTCTCTTTACAATATTAACCCCCTAACCACCACATAGCCTACCGCAATTAACTCTCTACATTATTAACCCCCTAACCACCACATAACCTACCGCTATTAACTCTTTACAATATTAACCCCTTAACCATCACATAGCCTACCGCTATTAACTTTTTACAATATTAACCCCCTAACCACCACATAGCCAACCGCAATTAACTCTCTACATTATTAACCCCCTAACCACCACATAACCTACCGCTATTAACTCTTTACAATATTAACCCCCTAACCACCACATAGCCTACCGCAATTAACTCTCTACAATATTAACCCCCTAACCACCACATAACCTACCGCAATTAACTCTCTACATTATTAACCCCCTAACCACCACATAACCTACCGCTATTAACTCTCTTTACAATATTAACCCCCTAACCACCACATAACCTACCGCTATTAACTCTCTTTACAATATTAACCCCCTAACCACCACATAGCCTACCGCAATTAACTCTCTACATTATTAACCCCCTAACCACCACATAACCTACCGCTATTAACTCTCTTTACAATATTAACCCCCTAACCACCACATAGCCTACCGCAATTAACTCTCTACACTACCAACCCCCAAAACTGCCACATAGCCCACCGCAATTTATTTCCAACACTATTAACTCTTAAACGGCCACATAGCCCATTGCAAAGTACCCCTTAACGTACTAACAGCTAACCCCCCAAACACCCCTAACCAAACACCCCCTAAACCTTTTCTTTGACTGCATCATTCTATCTAGCATTTATTTAGTGTTTAATGTCCTTTTTAAATTATTTTGATATGTGTATAGTATAGCAATTAAAGGGACAAACAACTCAATTTGTTTATCATTTTTTTATATGTATAATTCTATGCATAATTAGTTTTGCACAACACGAGGACGGTGCAGGTGACGTAGTAAGGATTCTGGTATATGTATTCATGTGTTGTTTTATGGTTGCCAATAGGTTCCACCAGAAGAGGAGGAGAGAAGGAGAGTGCGGAGAGAAAGGAACAAAATTGCTGCAGCAAAGTGCAGGAACAGACGTAAGGAGCTGACTGATTATTTACAGGCAGTAAGTAGACTCATATCTTTTAGGGTGGGTTTGTGCACTATTTGTAATCACAAGTAACAAACGGTTATTAAATCATCAGTGTTGTAGCATACCTTTTTGTTATGAAGGTGGCTAGCAAGTACAATGAATACTTTACTAAAACAGCACACAAAGGAAGATTTGTGCAAGAAAAGATTGCTACACCTTCAGTATAACATAATGTAGTTATAAGTCTCAAGAATTCATACATCCATCATTCACACTAATTACTTTATTGAAATGTGTAACAAACAAGCGCAACACATACATGCTAAGTTAAAAATACTTCAACCCCTAGGTTGAGCATAATGCTGTTGCTTGAAAACATATACCGTTATTATTAGTCAGATATACGTTCCGCAATAGGTAGTAGCCCTGCTGCCCTTAACATATAAATTGTCATTTTATTAAATCGGCTTTCTGAGGCTAAGCTCCTTTTATCGCGGAAGATATATTTATCTTTATGCTGGCTATGATAGATTCAAGCCCGCACTATTAAACCATGCAGTACACTGAGTTAAAAATGAGGAGACAATGCCCCTGACATGTACGCCCCCCGACGCGTGTTTCACATTACGTTCCAAAGAAGCGGGATGTGAAACGCGCGTCAGGGGCGTACATGTTAGGAGAATCATCTCCTCATTTGTATCCCAAAAGATAGCGTACAGCACCACGGTAAACGTGATGCTCATGGAAAAAAGGGTGACTGCAAACCCTTAGCAAATCCAACAAACAGAATCCACAGCACCATATACTTGTAGTAGCCATTTATTAAAACTTCTTCTCACATAGTGGTCTCCTCATTTTTAACTCAGCGTACTCCATGGTTTAATAGCGCGGTCTTGAAACTATCATAGCCAGCATAAAGATAAATATAGCTCCCGTTATATGTTAAGGGCTACTCCCTATTGCAGAACATATATCTGACTAATGATAACGGTATATGTTTTTTTAGAAGTAGCATTATGCTCAACCTAGGGGTTCAAGTATGTTTAACTTAGCATGTATGTGCTGTGCTTGTTTGTTATACATTTTAATAAAGTAATTAGTGTGAATGATGGATGTATGAATTCTTGAGACTTATTTTTTCTAAGTGCTACATTATGTTATACTGAAGGTGTAGCAATCTTTTCTTACACAAATCTTCCTTTGTGTTTTTTTATTAAAGTAAGTAAAATCAATCATGAAGGCATTATATAAAGATTAGTGAAAAGTATTACACGAACCTCAAATGAGTATAGGAGAGGCTGAAATAATGAATAACGTAAAAAAAAGAGAGAGGAAATGTGTGCGGGCAAAAGATAATGTGTAGGTGATATCAGAACTACTGGGATTTGGGAAGGAATGATTGGTTTAAGGCAAACAAGCAGAGATAAAGGGTTAACAGAAGTCTCAAAATGACTATTTCTCTTTTGATGTTACAGGAGACGGACAAACTTGAAGAAGAGAAATCTGCTCTTCAGAAGGAGATTGCTGAGCTGCAGAAGCAAAAGGATAAGTTGGAACTCATCTTCGATGCCCATCGTCCCATCTGCAAAGTAACTCAACCCCACCAACAAGATCAGAAGATGTCCTCTCCCAAACTAGTCAAGAAGGAACTTTGCGAAGAACCCAATAAGGTTTCCAAAGCCAACCTTCCTAAAATCAAGTTAAGTCAAACCCTTGTGGAACCTGAGACTCTACACACTCCAACCTTGATGAAGACTCCATCGATTACCCCTTTTACTTCAAGTTTAGTATTTACATATCCTGGTCCTCAGGAGACCTGCTCAACTGCACACCGTAGATACAGCAGTAGCAGCAGTAGTGGGGAACAGAGCCCTCAATCCCTTGGCTCTCCAAGCTTATTGACTCTTTAAAACTAATGCAGATCATTATGATGTGTATTCTACTGGCTGTCAATCAAACTTTAAGAGATCCATGCTAATCCCCCAATCTCTTATAAGGATCTCTATTCACTTACATTGTAAGGCATGCTATCACTTAAACCTATAAAGGCTGCTATCACTTTCCCCTATATAAAATATGCTTTCCCTATAAGGGATTTTATCCAGATGCGTAACCTCTAGTTAGGTTACAAGGAAAGTTAATGGCAGAGCCAGATGAAACGGTGACTTCCGTTAAACGGTCACAAACAAAGTCAACGGCTGAGCCGAATCAGACGGATGACATTTTATTTTACATAGGCTTGCCAAAAAATTCATAAGCAGAGCTTGGTTTCTCTGTATTTATTTAAATAATATTTTTATATGGTTGTTTAAAAGAGGTATAAGTATAAATTTTGATAATGAGATTTTAATAAAATACCCCAGGATTAAGACAAATAAAATATTTTTGTGGTCAAAATGCTCTTGCATGCATGTATATATGTCTGGGGATTGATAGATAGATAGATAGATAGATAGATAGATAGATAGATAGATATGTTATGGATGGATAATAGACAGTAAATATATATGATATAGATAGATAGATTTTTTTAAACCTAAGTAGTTGTCTCTGGCTGCTGGCCAATCAGGGACAGCTATGATAACAATTTTGTACTCTATGTTCTACTGAATAACAGAAATATTTTTACAAGCAGCAGTGGTTTTACAGGGTTGCACAGAGTTTCAAAAGCACCCCTAATATTTTATGTCACACTCCCATTAATCTAGGGTGACCATATTGCCGCTTCAAAAAGGGACACATATGAAAAATACATATGTCAGGGCGGTTTAAAAAAAAATGTTTTGAATAATGTTCCATTAAAAGAACCCTGACATATGTATTTTTCATGTGTCCCTTTTTAAAGCGGCAATATGGTCACCCTATATTAATCTCATAGCACTGAGAAAGAGCATGAAAACTGCCCCTCTCCTTTTATGTCCATTCCTCCTTGACCACACCCATGCGCTGCCTTACCATATAGTCCTAACCATATAGTTAAGCTACCAAACAAACTAACCTCACCCATGGCACACTCGGCTCTTTCCCAGAACACCTGTAACCCTGACTCCACCCTTCTGACTTCACCCATGATAACCCACAACTCTGATTCATTCCCTAACATCCTGGTCCATGCATGAAGCTTTGCTGAGTAAGTGTTTGCCCTCCCCATAAATGTACTTTCTAGAACCGCCATTGGAAGAAAAAAACATTTATGGGAATGGAGGTGTGGCAGGAATCGAAGAAAATAAATATATATAAACTCCAGTTCATATCTTGAAAAATGTTGGAATTAGTTGCTCTTTGGGAACGTTTCAGTGATAGGTTTGATATCAGAGATTTTTTGTTGAAACTTTCCCTAAAAAGTATTAGATAAATGGGAGTAATTTGTTTTTTTTTCCTAGCAATTGGGCTAAGGATCTGACATTATTCCCATGGTTAAGTCCATAAGAAGGGGGGGTGTCTCCTACAAGAGGAGATGCCCAAGGTGTGTCCTTTAGATAGAAGGAGACGATCCATAGTTGGCACTGATAATAGTCTGTATTGTCTCAATAATATTACATTGGATTGTGTTGTATGTGACTTTTATACTGGATCTGTATGTGACTAGCAAATAAAACAATGTTGGTTAACAGCAAACTGTGTCTTTCTTATGTTTTTCAATAAACCTTAAAGGGACGTTATACTTAATATTGAATTACTACTTAATTAATTATAACAAAATCATTTTCCAGTACACATTTATTATTTATTTTGCTTACTTTTGCTGTAAAAAAATATGCTAGTCCCAAACTCCCTTGCGTGTAGGATAATGTTTCATTAGAATTTTTTTAGTACTAATCACTAGACATAAGTGTATATTATACCTGTACTAATCACTAGACATAAGTGTATATTATACATGTACTAATCAGTAGACATAAGTGTATATTATACATGTACTAATCAGTAGACATAAGTGTATATTATACATGTACTAATCAGTAGACATAAGTGTATATTATACATGTACTAATCACTAGACATAAGTGTATATTATACATGTACTAATCACTAGACATAAGTGTATATTATACATGTACTAATTACTAGACATAAGTGTATATTATACATGTACTAATCAGTAGACATAAGTGTATATTATACATGTACTAATCAGTAGACATAAGTGTATATTATACATGTACTAATCAGTAGACATAAGTGTATATTATACATGTACTAATCACTAGACATAAGTGTATATTATACAGGTACTAATCACTAGACATAAGTGTTTATTATACATGTAATAATCAATATACATAAGTGTATATTATACATATACTAATCACTAGACATAAGTGTATATTATACATATACTAATCACTAGACATAAGTGTATATTATACAGGTACTAATCACTAGATATAAGTGTATATTATACATATACTAATCACTAGACATAAGTGTATATTATACATGCACTAATCACTAGACATAAGTGTATATTATACATGCACTAATCACTAGACATAAGTGTATATTATACCTGTACTAATCACTAGACATAAGTGTATATTATACAGGTACTAATCACTAGATATAAGTGTATATTATACATATACTAATCACTAGACATAAGTGTATATTATACATGCACTAATCACTAGACATAAGTGTATATTATGCATGTGCTAATCACTAGACATAAGTGTATATTATACATGTACTAATTACTAGACATAACTGAATATTATACATGTACTAATCACTAGACATAAGTGTATATTATACATGCACTAATCACTAGACATAAGTGTATATTATACATGTACTAATTACTAGACATAAGTGTTTATTATACATGTACTAATCACTAGAGATAAGTGTATATTATACATGTACTAATCACTAGACATAAGTGTATATTATACATGTACTAATTACTAGACATAACTGTATATTATACATGTACTAATCACTAGACATAAGTGTTTATTATACATGTACTAATCACTAGAGATAAGTGTATATTATACATGTACTAATTACTAGACATAACTGTATATTATACATGTACTAATCACTAGACATAAGTGTTTATTATACATGTACTAATCACTAGAGATAAGTGTATATTATACATGTACTAATTACTAGACATAACTGAATATTATACATGCACTAATCACTAGACATAAGTGTATATTATACATGCACTAATCACTAGACATAAGTGTATATTATACATGTACTAATCACTAGACATAAGTGTATATTATACATGTACTAATCACTAGAGATAAGTGTATATTATACAGGTACTAATCACTAGAGATAAGTGTATATTATACATGTACTAATTACTAGACATAAGTGTTTATTATACATGTACTAATCACTAGAGATAAGTGTATATTATACATATACTAATCACTAGACATAAGTGTATATTATACATGTACTAATCACTAGAGATAAGTGTATATTATACAGGTACTAATCACTAGAGATAAGTGTATATTATACAGGTACTAATCACTAGACATAAGTGTATATTATACATGTACTAATCACTAGAGATAAGTGTATATTATACAGGTACTAATCACTAGAGATAAGTGTATATTATACATGTACTAATCACTAGACATAAGTGTATATTATACATGTACTAATCACTAGACATAAGTGTATATTATACATGTACTAATCACTAGACATAAGTGTATATTATACATGTACTAATCACTAGACATAAGTATATATTATACATGTACTAATTACTAGACATAAGTGTTTATTATACCTGTACTAATCACTAGACATAACTGTATATTATACCTGTACTAATCACTAGACATAAGTGTATATTATACATGTACTAATCACTAGACATAACTGTATATTATACATGCACTAATCACTAGACATAAGTGTTTATTATACATGCACTAATCACTAGACATAAGTGTATATTATACATGCACTAATCACTAGACATAAGTGTTTATTATACATGTACTAATCACTAGAGATAAGTGTATATTATACAGGTACTAATCACTAGAGATAAGTGTATATTATACATGTACTAATTACTAGACATAACTGTATATTATACATGTACTAATCACTAGACATAAGTGTATATTATACATGTACTAATCACTAGACATAAGTGTATATTATACATGTACTAATCACTAGACATAAGTGTATATTATACCTGTACTAATCACTAGACATAAGTGTATATTATACATGCACTAATCACTAGACATAAGTGTTTATTATACATGTACTAATCACTAGAGATAAGTGTATATTATACATGTACTAATCACTAGAGATAAGTGTATATTATACATGTACTAATCACTAGACATAAGTGTATATTATACATGTACTAATCACTAGAGATAAGTGTATATTATACATGCACTAATCACTAGACATAAGTGTATATTATACGTGTACTAATCACTAGACATAAGTGTATATTATACATGCACTAATCACTAGACATAAGTGTATATTATACATGTACTAATCACTAGACATAACTGTATATTATACATGTACTAATCACTAGACATAGGTGTATATTATACATGTACTAATCACTAGACATAAGTGTATATTATACATGTACTAATCACTAGACATAAGAGTGTATTATACATGCACTAATCACTAGACATAAGTGTATATTATACATGTACTAATCACTAGACATAAGTGTATATTATACCTGTACTAATCACTAGACATAAGTGTATATTATACAGGTACTAATCACTAGACATAACTGTATATTATACATGCACTAATCACTAGACATAAGTGTATATTATACATGTACTAATCACTAGACATAAGTGTATATTATACCTGTACTAATCACTAGACATAAGTGTATATTATACATGTACTAATCACTAGAGATAAGTGTATATTATACAGGTACTAATCACTAGACATAGGTGTATATTATACAGGTACTAATCACTAGACATAAGTGTATATTATACATGTACTAATCACTAGACATAAGTGTATATTATACCTGTACTGATCACTAGATATAACTGTATATTATACCTGTACTGATCACTAGACATAACTGTATATTATACCTGTACTAATCACTAGACATAACTGTATATTATACCTGTACTAATCACTAGGCATAGGTGTATATTATACATGTACTAATCACTAGACATAACTGTATATTATACATGTACTAATTACTAGACATAAGTGTATATTATACATGTACTAATTACTAGACATAACTGTATATTATACATGTACTAATTACTAGACATAAGTGTATATTATACATGTACTAATTACTAGACATAAGTGTATATTATACATGTACTAATCACTAGACATAAGTGTTTATTATACATGTACTAATCACTAGACATAAGTGTATATTATACATGTACTAATTACTAGACATAAGTGTATATTATACATGTACTAATTACTAGACATAAGTGTATATTATACATGTACTAATCACTAGACATAACTGTATATTATACAGGTACTAATCACTAGAGATAAGTGTATATTATACATGCACTAATTACTAGACATAAGTGTATATTATACATGTACTAATCACTAGACATAAGTGTATATTATACATGCACTAATTACTAGACATAAGTGTATATTATACATGTACTAATCACTAGACATAAGTGTATATTATACATGCACTAATCACTAGACATAAGTGTATATTATGCATGTACTAATCACTAGACATAAGTGTATATTATACATGTACTAATCACTAGACATAAGTGTATATTATACCTGTACTAATCAGTAGACATAAGTGTATATTATACATGTACTAATCAGTAGACATAAGTGTATATTATACATGTACTAATCACTAGACATAAGTGTTTATTATACATGTACTAATTACTAGACATAAGTGTATATTATACATGCACTAATTACTAGACATAAGTGTATATTATACATGTACTAATCACTAGACATAAGTGTATATTATACATGTACTAATCCCTAGACATAAGTGTATATTATACATGCACTAATCACTAGACATAAGTGTATATTATACAGGTACTAATCACTAGACATAAGTGTATATTATACATGTACTAATCACTAGACATAAGTGTATATTATACATGCACTAATCACTAGACATAAGTGTATATTATACATATACTAATCACTAGACATAACTGTATATTATACCTGTACTAATCACTAGACATAAGTGTATATTATACATGTACTAATCACTAGACATAAGTGTATATTATACATGCACTAATCACTAGACATAAGTGTATATTATACATATACTAATCACTAGACATAACTGTATATTATACCTGTACTAATCACTAGACATAAGTGTATATTATACATGTACTAATCACTAGACATAAGTGTATATTATACATGTACTAATCACTAGAGATAAGTGTATATTATACATGCACTAATCACTAGACATAAGTGTATATTATACCTGTACTAATCACTAGACATAAGTGTATATTATACATGTACTAATCACTAGACATAAGTGTATATTATACATGCACTAATCACTAGACATAAGTGTATATTATACATGTACTAATCACTAGACATAAGTGTATATTATACATGTACTAATCACTAGACATAAGTGTATATTATACATGTACTAATCACTAGACATAAGTGTATATTATACATGTACTAATTACTAGACATAAGTGTATATTATACAGGTACTAATCACTAGATATAAGTGTATATTATACATGTACTAATTACTAGACATAAGTGTATATTATACAGGTACTAATCACTAGATATAAGCAGACATCCCAAGTCTCCCTGAAGTTCAGGGAGTCTCCCTGATTCTAATAGTGGCTCCCTGATGCCAGCAAATGGAGTGCAATCTCCCTGAAACTCCAAAACTATGATCCAATGTGGCCCAAATCCGGAAAAGTGTTTCTTTAAGGAATGCCTTTAGTTCCTGGGACAATATAGATATATACCCTCAAACCATGCATCAGTAACCAAAAAGCCCCCACTCATTTTAATAAAAATAAAACACAAATACTACCTTATTTACTGCACGTAAATTAACTTCGTATTCGAAAATATTTGAGCATTCAACAAACGTATGATCACTGGAAAATAGGTTTGTTGTAAATGGTTGTGCAATAAAGCTACTTTTTTGTTTTAATGTGACTTTAGTGGGAAGCTACTTTAATGATAAGTCTCTTATTTAGGGTTTCAAGTTGTCCAATATATAACTGAGAGGAGGGGCGCAGTAGCAGGAGAAGCCACCTCCCCGAAATGAGTTTTTGCAGGTTGGGATGTCTGCATAAGTGTATATTATAAAATGAAAATGATTAGTAGTCAGCGCCAGGAGAGAAAAGCACACAAACTCACTATAAAAACGGCCACCTAACAGGGTCGTACAGATAAATAAATAAACTAATAGTGGGGACATAGGAGCGCCACCCAAAGGGGGCTTAAGTGTGCTGGTGGAAAGCTGGGCCCAAATAGATTATCAATATGGGTGTGTAATGGCTAAAAAACAACACATAGTACTGTATTACTAAAGAGCGTAGAAATAGTACTGTATTAATAACACATAATACTGTTTTAGTATGGAGCGTAGAAATAGTACTGTATTAATAACACATAATACTGTATTAGTAAGGAGCGTAGAAATAGTACTGTATTAATAACACATAATACTGTATTACTAAAGAGCGTAGAAATAGTACTGTATTAATAACACATAATACTGTATTACTAAAGAGCGTAGAAGTACTGTATTAATAACACATAATACTGTATTAGTAAGGAGCGTAGAAATAGTACTGTATTAATAACACATAATACTGTATTACTAAAGAGCGTAGAAATAGTACTGTATTAATAACACATAATACTGTATTAGTAAGGAGCGTAGAAATAGTACTGTATTAATAACACATAATACTGTATTAGTAAGGAGTGTAGAAATAGTACTGTATTAATAACACATAATACTGTATTACTAAAGAGCGTAGAAATAGTACTGTATTAATAACACATAATACTGTATTAGTAAGGAGCGTAGAAATAGTACTGTATTAATAACACATAATACTGTATTAGTAAGGAGTGTAGAAATAGTACTGTAATAATAACACATAATACTGTTTTAGTATGGAGCGTAGAAATAGTACTGTATTAATAACACATAATACTGTATTAGTAAGGAGCGTAGAAATAGTACTGTATTAATAACACATAATACTGTATTACTAAAGAGCGTAGAAATAGTACTGTATTAATAACACATAGTACTGTATTAGTAAGGAGTGTAGAAATAGTACTGTATTAATAACACATAATACTGTATTACTAAAGAGCGTAGAAATAGTACTGTATTAATAACACATAGTACTGTATTAGTAAGGAGCGTAGAAATAGTACTGTATTAATAACACATAATACTGTATTACTAAAGAGCGTAGAAATAGTACTGTATTAATAACACATAATACTGTATTACTAAAGAGCGTAGAAGTACTGTATTAATAACACATAATACTGTATTAGTAAGGAGCGTAGAAATAGTACTGTATTAATAACACATAATACTGTATTACTAAAGAGCGTAGAAATAGTACTGTATTAATAACACATAATACTGTATTAGTAAGGAGCGTAGAAATAGTACTGTATTAATAACACATAATACTGTATTAGTAAGGAGTGTAGAAATAGTACTGTATTAATAACACATAATACTGTATTACTAAAGAGCGTAGAAATAGTACTGTATTAATAACACATAATACTGTATTAGTAAGGAGCGTAGAAATAGTACTGTATTAATAACACATAATACTGTATTAGTAAGGAGTGTAGAAATAGTACTGTAATAATAACACATAATACTGTTTTAGTATGGAGCGTAGAAATAGTACTGTATTAATAACACATAATACTGTATTAGTAAGGAGCGTAGAAATAGTACTGTATTAATAACACATAATACTGTATTACTAAAGAGCGTAGAAATAGTACTGTATTAATAACACATAGTACTGTATTAGTAAGGAGTGTAGAAATAGTACTGTATTAATAACACATAATACTGTATTAGTAAGGAGTGTAGAAATAGTACTGTATTAATAACACATAATACTGTATTAGTAAGGAGTGTAGAAATAGTACTGTATTAATAACACATAATACTGTATTAGTAAGGAGCGTAGAAATAGTACTGTATTAATAACACATAATACTGTATTACTAAAGAGCGTAGAAATAGTACTGTATTAATAACACATAGTACTGTATTAGTAAGGAGTGTAGAAATAGTACTGTATTAATAACACATAATACTGTATTAGTAAGGAGTGTAGAAATAGTACTGTATTAATAACACATAATACTGTATTAGTAAGGAGTGTAGAAATAGTACTGTATTAATAACACATAGTACTGTATTAGTAAGGAGCGTAGAAATAGTACTGTATTAATAACACATAATACTGTATTAGTAAGGAGTGTAGAAATAGTACTGTATTAATAACACATAATACTGTATTAGTAAGGAGTGTAGAAATAGTACTGTATTAATAACACATAATACTGTATTAGTAAGGAGTGTAGAAATAGTACTGTATTAATAACACATAATACTGTATTAGTAAGGAGTGTAGAAATAGTACTGTATTAATAACACATAATACTGTATTAGTAAGGAGTGTAGAAATAGTACTGTATTAATAACACATAATACTGTATTACTAAAGAGCGTAGAAATAGTACTGTATTAATAACACATAATACTGTATTAGTAAGGAGTGTAGAAATAGTACTGTATTAATAACACATAATACTGTATTAGAAAGGAGCGTAGAAATAGTACTGTATTAATAACACATAATACTGTATTACTAAAGAGCGTAGAAATAGTACTGTATTAATAACACATAATACTGTATTACTAAAGAGCGTAGAAATAGTACTGTATTAATAACACATAATACTGTATTACTAAAGAGCGTAGAAATAGTACTGTATTAATAACACATAGTACTGTATTAGTAAGGAGTGTAGAAATAGTACTGTATTAATAACACATAATACTGTATTAGTAAGGAGCGTAGAAATAGTACTGTATTAATAACACATAGTACTGTATTACTAAAGAGCGTAGAAATAGTACTGTAATAATAACACATAATACAGTTTTAGTATGGAGCGTAGAAATAGTACTGTATTAATAACACATAATACTGTATTACTAAAGAGCGTAGAAGTACTGTATTAATAACACATAATACTGTATTAGTAAGGAGCGTAGAAATAGTACTGTATTAATAACACATAATACTGTATTACTAAAGAGCGTAGAAATAGTACTGTATTAATAACACATAATACTGTATTAGTAAGGAGCGTAGAAATAGTACTGTATTAATAACACATAATACTGTATTACTAAAGAGCGTAGAAATAGTACTGTATTAATAACACATAGTACTGTATTAGTAAGGAGTGTAGAAATAGTACTGTATTAATAACACATAATACTGTATTAGTAAGGAGTGTAGAAATAGTACTGTATTAATAACACATAATACTGTATTAGTAAGGAGTGTAGAAATAGTACTGTATTAATAACACATAGTACTGTATTAGTAAGGAGTGTAGAAATAGTACTGTATTAATAACACATAATACTGTATTAGTAAGGAGTGTAGAAATAGTACTGTATTAATAACACATAATACTGTATTAGTAAAGAGCGTAGAAATAGTACTGTATTAATAACACATAATACTGTATTAGTAAGGAGTGTAGAAATAGTACTGTATTAATAACACATAATACTGTATTAGTAAGGAGTGTAGAAATAGTACTGTATTAATAACACATAATACTGTATTAGAAAGGAGCGTAGAAATAGTACTGTATTAATAACACATAATACTGTATTACTAAAGAGCGTAGAAATAGTACTGTATTAATAACACATAATACTGTATTACTAAAGAGCGTAGAAATAGTACTGTATTAATAACACATAATACTGTATTAGTAAGGAGCGTAGAAATAGTACTGTATTAATAACACATAATACTGTATTAGTAAGGAGTGTAGAAATAGTACTGTATTAATAACACATAATACTGTATTACTAAAGAGCGTAGAAATAGTACTGTATTAATAACACATAATACTGTATTACTAAAGAGCGTAGAAATAGTACTGTATTAATAACACATAATACTGTATTAGTAAGGAGCGTAGAAATAGTACTGTATTAATAACACATAATACTGTATTAGTAAGGAGTGTAGAAATAGTACTGTATTAATAACACATAATACTGTATTAGTAAGGAGCGTAGAAATAGTACTGTATTAATAACACATAATACTGTATTAGTAAGGAGTGTAGAAATAGTACTGTATTAATAACACATAATACTGTATTAGTAAGGAGCGCAGAAATAGTACTGTATTAATAACACATAATACTGTATTAGTAAGGAGCGTAGAAATAGTACTGTATTAATAACACATAATACTGTATTAGTAAGGAGCGTAGAAATAGTACTGTATTAATAACACATAATACTGTATTAGTAAGGAGCGTAGAAATAGTACTGTATTAATAACACATAATACTGTATTAGTAAGGAGCGCAGAAATAGTACTGTATTAATAACACATAATACTGTATTAGTAAGGAGTGTAGAAATAGTACTGTATTAATAACACATAATACTGTATTAGTAAGGAGTGTAGAAATAGTACTGTATTAATAACACATAATACTGTATTACTAAAGAGCGTAGAAATAGTACTGTATTAATAACACATAATACTGTATTACTAAAGAGCGTAGAAATAGTACTGTATTAATAACACATAATACTGTATTACTAAAGAGCGTAGAAATAGTACTGTATTAATAACACATAATACTGTATTACTAAAGAGCGTAGAAATAGTACTGTATTAATAACACATAATACTGTATTACTAAAGAGCGTAGAAATAGTACTGTATTAATAACACATAATACTGTATTACTAAACAGCGTAGAAATAGTACTGTATTAATAACACATAATACTGTATTAGTAAGGAGTGTAGAAATAGTACTGTATTAATAACACATAATACTGTATTAGTAAGGAGTGTAGAAATAGTACTGTATTAATAACACATAATACTGTATTAGTAAAGAGCGTAGAAATAGTACTGTATTAATAACACATAATACTGTATTACTAAAGAGCGTAGAAATAGTACTGTATTAATAACACATAATACTGTATTAGTAAGGAGTGTAGAAATAGTACTGTATTAATAACACATAATACTGTATTAGTAAGGAGTGTAGAAATAGTACTGTATTAATAACACATAATACTGTATTAGAAAGGAGTGTAGAAATAGTACTGTATTAATAACACATAGTACTGTATTAGTAAGGAGCGTAGAAATAGTACTGTATTAATAACACATAATACTGTATTAGTAAGGAGTGTAGAAATAGTACTGTATTAATAACACATAATACTGTATTAGTAAGGAGTGTAGAAATAGTACTGTATTAATAACACATAGTACTGTATTAGTAAGGAGTGTAGAAATAGTACTGTATTAATAACACATAATACTGTATTAGTAAGGAGTGTAGAAATAGTACTGTATTAATAACACATAGTACTGTATTAGTAAGGAGTGTAGAAATAGTACTGTATTAATAACACATAATACTGTATTAGTAAGGAGCGTAGAAATAGTACTGTATTAATAACACATAATACTGTATTAGAAAGGAGTGTAGAAATAGTACTGTATTAATAACACATAATACTGTATTAGTAAAGAGCGTAGAAATAGTACTGTATTAATAACACATAATACTGTATTAGTAAGGAGTGTAGAAATAGTACTGTATTAATAACACATAATACTGTATTAGTAAGGAGTGTAGAAATAGTACTGTATTAATAACACATAATACTGTATTAGTAAGGAGCGCAGAAATAGTACTGTATTAATAACACATAATACTGTATTAGTAAGGAGTGTAGAAATAGTACTGTATTAATAACACATAATACTGTATTACTAAAGAGCGTAGAAATAGTACTGTATTAATAACACATAATACTGTATTACTAAAGAGCGTAGAAATAGTACTGTATTAATAACACATAATACTGTATTAGTAAGGAGCGTAGAAATAGTACTGTATTAATAACACATAATACTGTATTACTAAAGAGCGTAGAAATAGTACTGTATTAATAACACATAGTACTGTATTAGTAAGGAGTGTAGAAATAGTACTGTATTAATAACACATAATACTGTATTAGTAAGGAGTGTAGAAATAGTACTGTATTAATAACACATAATACTGTATTAGTAAGGAGTGTAGAAATAGTACTGTATTAATAACACATAGTACTGTATTAGTAAGGAGTGTAGAAATAGTACTGTATTAATAACACATAATACTGTATTAGTAAGGAGTGTAGAAATAGTACTGTATTAATAACACATAATACTGTATTAGTAAAGAGCGTAGAAATAGTACTGTATTAATAACACATAATACTGTATTAGTAAGGAGTGTAGAAATAGTACTGTATTAATAACACATAATACTGTATTAGTAAGGAGTGTAGAAATAGTACTGTATTAATAACACATAATACTGTATTAGAAAGGAGCGTAGAAATAGTACTGTATTAATAACACATAATACTGTATTACTAAAGAGCGTAGAAATAGTACTGTATTAATAACACATAATACTGTATTACTAAAGAGCGTAGAAATAGTACTGTATTAATAACACATAATACTGTATTAGTAAGGAGCGTAGAAATAGTACTGTATTAATAACACATAATACTGTATTAGTAAGGAGTGTAGAAATAGTACTGTATTAATAACACATAATACTGTATTACTAAAGAGCGTAGAAATAGTACTGTATTAATAACACATAATACTGTATTACTAAAGAGCGTAGAAATAGTACTGTATTAATAACACATAATACTGTATTAGTAAGGAGCGTAGAAATAGTACTGTATTAATAACACATAATACTGTATTAGTAAGGAGTGTAGAAATAGTACTGTATTAATAACACATAATACTGTATTAGTAAGGAGCGTAGAAATAGTACTGTATTAATAACACATAATACTGTATTAGTAAGGAGTGTAGAAATAGTACTGTATTAATAACACATAATACTGTATTAGTAAGGAGCGTAGAAATAGTACTGTATTAATAACACATAATACTGTATTAGTAAGGAGCGTAGAAATAGTACTGTATTAATAACACATAATACTGTATTAGTAAGGAGCGTAGAAATAGTACTGTATTAATAACACATAATACTGTATTAGTAAGGAGCGTAGAAATAGTACTGTATTAATAACACATAATACTGTATTAGTAAGGAGCGTAGAAATAATACTGTATTAATAACACATAATACTGTATTAGTAAGGAGTGTAGAAATAGTACTGTATTAATAACACATAATACTGTATTAGTAAGGAGTGTAGAAATAGTACTGTATTAATAACACATAATACTGTATTACTAAAGAGCGTAGAAATAGTACTGTATTAATAACACATAATACTGTATTACTAAAGAGCGTAGAAATAGTACTGTATTAATAACACATAATACTGTATTACTAAAGAGCGTAGAAATAGTACTGTATTAATAACACATAATACTGTATTACTAAAGAGCGTAGAAATAGTACTGTATTAATAACACATAATACTGTATTACTAAAGAGCGTAGAAATAGTACTGTATTAATAACACATAATACTGTATTACTAAACAGCGTAGAAATAGTACTGTATTAATAACACATAATACTGTATTAGTAAGGAGTGTAGAAATAGTACTGTATTAATAACACATAATACTGTATTAGTAAGGAGTGTAGAAATAGTACTGTATTAATAACACATAATACTGTATTAGTAAAGAGCGTAGAAATAGTACTGTATTAATAACACATAATACTGTATTACTAAAGAGCGTAGAAATAGTACTGTATTAATAACACATAATACTGTATTAGTAAGGAGTGTAGAAATAGTACTGTATTAATAACACATAATACTGTATTAGTAAGGAGTGTAGAAATAGTACTGTATTAATAACACATAATACTGTATTAGTAAAGAGCGTAGAAATAGTACTGTATTAATAACACATAATACTGTATTAGTAAGGAGTGTAGAAATAGTACTGTATTAATAACACATAATACTGTATTAGTAAGGAGTGTAGAAATAGTACTGTATTAATAACACATAATACTGTATTAGTAAGGAGCGTAGAAATAGTACTGTATTAATAACACATAATACTGTATTAGTAAGGAGTGTAGAAATAGTACTGTATTAATAACACATAGTACTGTATTAGTAAGGAGTGTAGAAATAGTACTGTATTAATAACACATAATACTGTATTAGTAAGGAGCGTAGAAATAGTACTGTATTAATAACACATAATACTGTATTAGAAAGGAGCGTAGAAATAGTACTGTATTAATAACACATAATACTGTATTAGTAAGGAGTGTAGAAATAGTACTGTATTAATAACACATAATACTGTATTACTAAAGAGCATAGAAATAGTACTGTATTAATAACACATAATACTGTATTAGTAAGGAGTGTAGAAATAGTACTGTATTAATAACACATAGTACTGTATTAGTAAGGAGTGTAGAAATAGTACTGTATTAATAACACATAATACTGTATTAGTAAAGAGCGTAGAAATAGTACTGTATTAATAACACATAATACTGTATTAGTAAGGAGTGTAGAAATAGTACTGTATTAATAACACATAATACTGTATTAGAAAGGAGCGTAGAAATAGGGTGAACAATACAGACAATAAAGATTTTATAAAAACATATGTTATATATAAAAACGGTTTTATTCCAAGGAATATATAGAACAAGATTGCTAGAACTATATAGCAATCTAGCAGAGTTAGTCACAATCTAAAGTAAAATATTTAAAAAGCAACAGTGAAAAACATATCTCAAACATATGACAAAATAAGGGTATAAAAAAAAGGAACAATAAGAAAAATTAATGAATGATATTAATGAATCTGAGCTCAGATAAAGGGACGTCCCATATATAAAGCAACAATCTATTCCCAAAGTCTATACAGTCACAAAGAGTAAAAAATCCAGTGGAGGTCCACTGGTACCTGTGAAAGAAAAAACAAACAGATGCACAAAAACAGAAAAAGCTAGCTAAACTAAAAGGAAAAGTGCTCACCATATACAAATAGGAACTCGGCTGGTATGTCACAGGAGGTCAACGTTTCAGCCGACTGAGAGGCCTTTATCAAGACTATACCAGCTTAATTTAGAGTTGTACTATTTAAAGGCTAACTTAGCCAATCAAAGAAAGGGGGTGTGGCGAGTTTTAGGCACCAAATGTGCATATGGACCAAAGTCTAGATAGATACTTCCGGGTAAATAAACACTTCCGGGTAGCTAAGCTCCAGAGCCACCATTTTGGTTAGGGGCAAAAAATGAATGGCCAATTGTTTAAAATAGTGTATGGTACTTATCTAGATAATGTATATGATATACATGGTCCCAAAATATGAAAGAGTATATGCAATGTGCTTTAAGATATAGAGGCCCATTTATCAAGCTCAGAATGGAGCTTGTGGGCCCCCGTTTCTGGCGAGTCTTCAGACTATCAATATGTTTAGGGGGAAAGGGGGATTTAAGGGCTTGGTGACCCTAATGTTGAATTAAACATTATATGAAATAGAAATATAGATTTAAAAATCCAACACTTTATTTAACATTTATGCTCAAGTAGACAAAACAATACATACAATTCTAGTGGCGACTATAGATGTGTAGGCATATCACTTCCACTAAAAATCTTTATTTCATTTAGTTCTTCCATCAAAAATTTAAAAACAAAACACACAGTTTAAAAAGAGCCATAGGGCTAGTTGTATACACACAATGAGTCTATATCTATATATACTATAGGGATTTATATTTTATTATCCACTCTTGATTTCTGTATTTATCAGATAGAAAAGGATTATGATTGACCTATACTATTATCATATATAATTGTCATGTACGAGTGCTCCTAAGCAATGCTGCATGTACGTATATCGGGTGATATGGGGCGATTTAATAGCATAAATAGTCACTAGATATTCAGCAGCCTAGTGTTTCAAATTACATGATTTCCCATGTCCTTAGTAATCTCCATCTATTGTTAAGGGGACAATTAATCTGTATGATGTACACATACTGCTTTATAGTTAGAGTGTGAACAATTATCCCCTTCGGTTAGGTCTTAGAGATATAAGTCTATACAATCTATAAAATCTCAGCTTATTCAGTGAATTACACTGTATCTTCATTTACTAAAGTGTGCAGTGAGTATACTTCTAGACCTAACTAGTCATAGTATTAGCTTGGTTTAATATTCAGCTTTTACTTTCACACTTATGAGTGTGTCCTTATCTGAGATTTACTTAATAACTGGATTTATATCCAAAATTCTCTAGTGTTATTTATCGATGTTCAACTCTTAAGTTATATCTCTTTTGAGAATTTCTATCAATTGTTTACTTAACTATATTTTTATGCTATTCCATTGATCTAATATATTTCAAATATCTTGTATCAAATACTCATTCATTCACTCTGATACAATGTTACAGATTTCAACTCCACCACTATGTGCGTTTGATAGTTAATTATTTAGCGGTTATGAAGCCAGTATTATAAATTAGTCTAGTAAGTAACCTTGTCCGCACAAATCGCAGGACCGGTATTCTATTTCTATGCTTCCCAGTATTTCAGCAAATAAACCGGCATACATAGACCGCTGTCATTATCCAATGCTATCTAGCATTACGGCACTCGACATAGAAACAAACAGACTTGTGATTACACACTAGCCCCGCCCACCGACGCGTTTCGTCACTAACGTGACTTTGTCAGGGCTTTAGGGGTGGCTCAGCCCAACTCAATTCTTTTATTGGTATTGGTTGCCATAGTAACCTGCTATTTTGTGACGGAAGTGTTACCCGCCTGGCGTTTCAATTAATAAAGGATTCCCAATGTTAGGTAATGGATGTCCACATTCCTTTCTCAAATTTGTCAAATATGTGAATTCATTAGAGAATATGTCACATTAGCTGCTTTAATTCAGACTAGCCAGAAACTTTAACTACCTTGCCCTTATCCAAAATGGTGCCCTTATTTTAATTCCCTTGCCCTTATCCAAAATGGCTCTTCACCGCACTGTCTTTTACTATCATGATTATTACTTTATCTACCTTGCCCTTATCCAAAATGGCACCCTTATTTTAATTCCCTTGCCCTTATCCAAAATGGGGCTGCACCACACTGTCTTTTACTATCACGATTATTACTTTAACTACCTTGCCTTTATCCAAAATGGTGCCCTTATTTTAATTCCCTTGCCCTTATCCAAAATGGCGCTTCACTGCACTGTCTTTTACTATCAAGATTATTACTTTAACTATCTTGCCCTTATCTAAAATGGCGTCCTTATTTTTATTCCCTTGCCCTTATCCAAAATGGGGCTTCACCGCACTGTCTTTTACTATCACAATTATTACTTTAACTACCTTGCCCCTATCCAAAATTGCATCCCTCTGCACTGATTTTTACTTTTTATTAAGATATATAATTCTACAATGTATTACCACAGAAAGGCATTTTTGACATAGAACACACGCTACTATAGCACTATCACTGCACACAGTTTACTTATTTAATTATATGCATCCAGTAAAACTGGTTAAAAGATATCAACCAACTTTGCCCTTAAATAAAATGGCAATTTAGTCACTTCCACCCAGAAGTTTTCTTCTGGTAAAACACTCTCTATATCTTAAAGCACATTGCATATACTCTTTCATATTTTTGGACCATGTATATCATAAACACTATACATTATCTAGATAAGTACCATACACTATTTTAAACAATTGGCCACTAATTTTAAACAATTGGCCAATATTTTTTTGCCCCTAACCAAAATGGTGGCTCTGGAGCTTAGTTACCCGGAAGTGTTTACTTACGCAGAAGTATCTATCCAGACTTTGGTCCATATGCACATTTGGCGCCTAAAACTCGCCACACCCCCTTTCTTTGATTGGCTAAGTTAGCCTTTAAATAGTACAACTCTAAATTAAGCTGGTATAGTCTTGATAAAGGCCTCTCAGTCGGCTGAAACGTGTTGACCTTCTGTGACATACCAGCTGAGTTCCTATTTTTATATGGTGAGCACTTTTCCTTTTAGTTTAGCTAGCTTTTTCCGTTTTTTCTGTTTGTTTTTTCTTTCACAGGTACCTTTTAGATGTTCTTACTCTGAACCAGAAGTTTTGGATAAAAGATTTTCCTCCCCTGGATAATTGTACTTTCCTCTCTCTTCTCTGGATCCTTCCACACTGGACCTCCACTGGATTTTTTACTCTTTGTGACTGTATAGACTTTGGGACTAGATTGTTGCTTTATATATGGGACGTCCCTTTATCTGAGCTCAGATTCATTAATATAATTCATTAATTTTTCTTATTGTTCCTTTTTAAAAAAAACAAACAATGTTTATACCCTTGGAAACGCAAAAAATTGCAACCGCACTACACAAGTGAATGGGGACTGCTATTTGTACCTACTTTTATTTTTGCAGTGGGTACTTGCTGGAGTGCTTATGCAAGAATCAATGATTCAGAAAAGAGTAGAGTCAGAAATGTTAATTTCTGGCTCCAAGGGCAGATTGCATTTTTTAGCACTTACTGTCCCCTATTACTAATATAGGTATCAAAACCTTGAATAGGAAAGAGATGTGGGTGGAGCAGCGTATGTCTAAAATTAAAACCTAACTTTTATTTCAACACTTAAAAAAAGAAGAAAAAATGATAATAACATACAATTAAAAACACAAATTCGCGTAGAACTTGGAAATTAGGGTTAAATTGTACCCTGTGTTTAGTATTTGGATGGGGTAACGATAAGAGAGAGGGGTATCAATATTCAGATATTATAGTTCTAGAATAAGGTTATCTGAAGAGCTGATGTAAGTGTGGATTCTCTTGTATCTCTGACACCTGTGTTATTGTGTCAAATTATTGTTGTGAATGCCTATAGTGTTACTACAAATGTTTTATCTCTCTGATCTAACTGGATAATATACACCTCCTCTATTGGGCTTGTGTTACAAGCTGAGATGATGAAGTATCGTACTCAATTAAATTTATGAGAGAATAAACTGTTATGATTTAAGATTTTAGTATTGTGTATATATACAGAAGTGATTCTGCTATATGTATTGAACTTGTATGATTTAGGATTTTAGTATTGTATATATATGCAGAAATGATTCTGCTGTATTTATTGAAGTTTAAATATTGAGAAGAAATGTATAAATCGAGTTGCAGTGTGTTGTAAAGATAAGTGCCTTTAGCTAATGCTTAAATAGCAATTTATATATTAGTTCTTACACACGTAATATGAGCATTCCCCTTATTTCTGGGGTACTCTGCTTTATCCAGAAGTTGTTATATCTTTTCTCTTAATTTTATTTAAGTGAACAGATTTTTTTAAAACATGCATATAGACGCTTCTATATATATGTATTTAGTTATTTAACTCGTTAATACCGATATTTGTATCAATAGTTGGAGATGATATAGATTAATACTTGTGATCAATGTCTTAGTGTGATAATGAGACTTGGTTGTTATTGTGCTTATTGTTCAGTCTATTTGTTCTAGTAAACATGGATACTAGTGGAGTATTGGGGTCGCAAGCTTCAAATGAAATAGTTATTGGTTCTATTTTATATATAGAATCAAGTCAGTATCGAGCTGGTTGCTATTTCCCCTTAGTATCTATGTTGGCTTTGAGTTAAATACAGTTTTGTGTGATTCAGTATGTTACATTGTTTTGTATATTTTTAAATTTTCTCAGAAGTCACTACACTTGACCTAATGTATTGTTTCTTTATTTGCTGACACTGTTGTATATGTTTGGTCTATTCAGTCTTAGATCTTGCTTGCTAGTACAGGATTTGTTCACAATATTGTTTATATATTCTTGCGGTTCACTTGTATTATTAATTAATACGGTCGGCTGTATAATACCGCAATGGTTTTATATATCTAAACCCTGATAGCTTTCTTATATAAATTTCTTATATTTATATAGCTCTTTATAATTATGCTATTGGGTAGACCAAACAAATGTGGGTCTTAATTTGTTAAAATAACAACTGAGCTGAGTCAGCAATAGTCCCCCGGTTTCCAGCAGTATTGTTTGGGAGCCGGTATATTTTTAGGTATAACAGTCGTGTGATCTTTTAGAGTGTTGACTAGCGTCAGATAGATTGTAGTATATTCCGGTCAAGTAATACTGAAACTTCTATAACGGCAATTACTTAATAATGTTCGGAGTCACACTTGTTTTCTTTTCACATTCACACTATATTATGGTTTCGTTATCCTTGCATTCACAACGTATTTAAGTAATACTGAATCTAGAAACATCCACTTCAGCTTCCCCCAACTTGTTTTTACATTAATCCCCAATACTCATTCATGCATTCATTGTTTTATCTAAGTTCTACGTTCTTTTGCTGATTAAAAACTAAATGGGTTGAAATCGAGATGTCAACCTCTCCCTAACATGTTTCGCCGTTTGTAATTCCGGCTTTTTCCGGAATTACAAACGGCGAAACATGTTAGGGAGAGGTTGACATCTCGATTTCAACCCATTTAGTTTTTAATCAGCAAAAGAACGTAGAACTTAGATAAAACAATGAATGCATGAATGAGTATTGGGGATTAATGTAAAAACAAGTTGGGGGAAGCTGAAGTGGATGTTTCTAGATTCAGTATTACTTAAATACGTTGTGAATGCAAGGATAACGAAACCATAATATAGTGTGAATGTGAAAAGAAAACAAGTGTGACTCCGAACTTTATTAAGTAATTGCCGCTATAGAAGTTTCAGTATTACTTGACCGGAATATACTACAATCTATCTGACGCTAGTCAACACTCTAAAAGATCACACGACTGTTATACCTAAAAATATACCGGCTCCCAAACAATACTGCTGGAAACCGGGGGACTATTGCTGACTCAGCTCAGTTGTTATTTTAACAAATTAAGACCCACATTTGTTTGGTCTACCCAATAGCATAATTATAAAGAGCTATATAAATATAAGAAATTTATATAAGAAAGCTATCAGGGTTTAGATATATAAAACCATTGCGGTATTATACAGCCGACCGTATTAATTAATAATACAAGTGAACCGCAAGAATATATAAACAATATTGTGAACAAATCCTGTACTAGCAAGCAAGATCTAAGACTGAATAGACCAAACATATACAACAGTGTCAGCAAATAAAGAAACAATACATTAGGTCAAGTGTAGTGACTTCTGAGAAAATTTAAAAATATACAAAACAATGTAACATACTGAATCACACAAAACTGTATTTAACTCAAAGCCAACATAGATACTAAGGGGAAATAGCAACCAGCTCGATACTGACTTGATTCTATATATAAAATAGAACCAATAACTATTTCATTTGAAGCTTGCGACCCCAATACTCCACTAGTATCCATGTTTACTAGAACAAATAGACTGAACAATAAGCACAATAACAACCAAGTCTCATTATCACACTAAGACATTGATCACAAGTATTAATCTATATCATCTCCAACTATTGATACAAATATCGGTATTAACGAGTTAAATAACTAAATACATATATATAGAAGCGTCTATATGCATGTTTTAAAAAAATCTGTTCACTTAAATAAAATTAAGAGAAAAGATATAACAACTTCTGGATAAAGCAGAGTACCCCAGAAATAAGGGGAATGCTCATATTACGTGTGTAAGAACTAATATATAAATTGCTATTTAAGCATTAGCTAAAGGCACTTATCTTTACAACACACTGCAACTCGATTTATACATTTCTTCTCAATATTTAAACTTCAATAAATACAGCAGAATCATTTCTGCATATATATACAATACTAAAATCCTAAATCATACAAGTTCAATACATATAGCAGAATCACTTCTGTATATATACACAATACTAAAATCTTAAATCATAACAGTTTATTCTCTCATAAATTTAATTGAGTACGATACTTCATCATCTCAGCTTGTAACACAAGCCCAATAGAGGAGGTGTATATTATCCAGTTAGATCAGAGAGATAAAACATTTGTAGTAACACTATAGGCATTCACAACAATAATTTGACACAATAACACAGGTGTCAGAGATACAAGAGAATCCACACTTACATCAGCTCTTCAGATAACCTTATTCTAGAACTATAATATCTGAATATTGATACCCCTCTCTCTTATCGTTACCCCATCCAAATACTAAACACAGGGTACAATTTAACCCTAATTTCCAAGTTCTACGCGAATTTGTGTTTTTAATTGTATGTTATTATCATTTTTTCTTCTTTTTTTAAGTGTTGAAATAAAAGTTAGGTTTTAATTTTAGACATACGCTGCTCCACCCACATCTCTTTCCTATTCAAGGTTTTGATACCTATATTAGTAATAGGGGACAGTAAGTGCTAAAAAATGCAATCTGCCCTTGGAGCCAGAAATTAACATTTCTGACTCTACTCTTTTCTGAATGTTTATACCCTTATTTTGTCATATGTTTGACATATGTTTTTCACTATTGCTTTTTAAATATTTTACTTTAGATTGTGACTAACTCTGCTAGATTGCTACATAGTTCTAGCAATCTTGTTCCATATATTCCTTGGAATAAAACCGTTTTTATATATAACATATGTTTTTATATCATCTTTATTGTCTGTATTTTTCACCCTATTTCTACGCTCCATACTAAAACAGTATTATGTGTTATTAATACAGTACTATTTCTACGCTCTTTAGTAATACAGTACTATGTTTTGTTTTTTAGTCATTACACACCCATATTGATAATCTCCTTGGGCCCAGCTTTTCCACCAGCACACTTAAGCCCCCTTTGGGTGGCGCTCCTATGTCCCCACTATTTATTTATTTATAAGTGTATATTTTACATGTACTAATCACTAGACATAAGTGTATATTATACCTGTACTAATCACTAGACATAAGTGTATATTATACCTGTGCTAATCACTAGATATAAGTGTATATTATACATATACTAATCACTAGACATAAGTGTATATTATACATGTACTAATTACTAGACATAAGTGTATATTATACATGCACTAATCACTTGACATAAGTGTATATTTTACATGTACTAATCACTAGACATAAGTGTATATTATACCTGTACTAATCACTAGACATAAGTGTATATTATACCTGTGCTAATCACTAGATATAAGTGTATATTATACATATACTAATCACTAGACATAAGTGTATATTATACATGTACTAATTACTAGACATAAGTGTATATTATACATGCACTAATCACTTGACATAAGTGTATATTTTACATGTACTAATCACTAGACATAAGTGTATATTATACCTGTACTAATCACTAGACATAAGTGTATATTATACCTGTACTAATCACTAGACATAAGTGTATATTATACATGCACTAATCACTAGACATAAGTGTATATTTTACATGTACTAATCACTAGACATAAGTGTATATTATACCTGTACTAATCACTAGACATAAGTGTATATTATACCTGGATTATTTAGAATATTTTACAGTTTGTTTAATATTTTATATGTAATATTTTAATAACTGCCTTAAGATTATTATTCATTTGCACTAACCCGCGTTAAGATTCAAATTGAGAAATGTGATGCGCAAAACTCATATTTCACATTCCGATGTTCTTCAAGTAGTAATAAATAAAATCTGATATGGTTCATATAAAAAAAACATATCTTTACCTATATATCTATAGGAATAGATATGCAGGTATAGGTATATACACACATATATAGGAATATGTATTTAAGAATAAAAAGGACATTATCCTATAAGTGAAGAACATTGGAATGTGAAATATGTATAGTCAATATGCATTAAAACACATTTAAACACATAGATACTGTCATGTCAAAGATGAAATATAATTATAAGCTATGTGCATAGATTAATTAATCTATGTATGTGTAATTCCTATACTGTAAGTTGCAGTTCTTTGTCAGATGGTCTGGACTGGGTAACACAACCCCCCTTTCTGTAGTCAGAGGCACATTACAAGCCTGGCATGTCCCCAGTACACATGAAAGAAAGTATGTTTACTCAAACCTCCTGCTGTTAAGAGTTTCACTAGAAAGGACTTCTAAAAGAACAAACATTTGTCCCAAACTATAAGAGATAATGTCACATTTCAAGAGCCTTTGATCACGGTCTCAGAAGAGAGGTAATTTCTAAAGGATTTTTGTTGTATAGTCTTCCCAAATTGAAATCTCTAAATTAAGTAGCCTAAGAAATGTATTACTTAGATCACAGGGACCCCTGTGGATAAGCAGCTGAGAGGTCTACAATATTCAGCTCTTTGGAGCACAAGTGTATGCACAAAAAAAGGTTTTTATGGAAGTAAACTGCTCTGCATGCAAAAGTTAATTGTCCCATACTGAACTCAAATACACGAACTTCAGATGTGACGTCTCCAGGGAATAACAAAGAAATCTACTTTGAAACATATTTGTAATTTGAAAGCATAAGAATCTTGAAGATTTAAAGTTTAGACAAATTATCTATATAGTTTACAAATATTCAATATGTGCCTCAGACTGTCCAAATAATATGTATAAATAAATGGATACGAGATTGCTTTTGGTAAATATATTATAGTGGATAAGTATCTATGTTGAATTTGGAATGTTCTAAATTATTTCAAAATAAATACATTTTTCCTTGTTTTCCAGAAATCTAATAAGCCTTACAGGGAGGAACCTGATGTGCAGATGAGGTTTCTAAATAAGATACTATAAGTTAACATATAAATGCATCATAGATTTTGAGCCCATGTCTTAAACACTGTTGAGACATGTATTAATAAATAACAAGAATGCTCATCTATATATGATATAAGATGGTGACTAGGAAATGAAATGAAATATGTACCAGTATATCAAATGAACTGATATACAAAATAAGTCAGATAAACATATATATTTTATTGATTCATGCTACTAGTCCATTCATAAAAATGTGATTTTTAAACGCATCTGTCAAAATACCATAAGAAATACCACATGTTTAGTATGCAAATACTCAGATAAAATAGTATAAAATAATCCTTTACATATTGGACACATTGTTTGCTGATACTGGAAATTAAAATTTATTTAATCAACACTTTAAAAGTTAGATATTAAACTGTTAGCAGTATTGATGGTGAGACTGCATTTCTGGTTGTCTGCTGCCCTCTAGTGGTATATGCGAGAATTACAGCCAAATGAGTTGACTGTTAAAACCCATACATTCCCAGTAAGCCAATGAAATGTTCAGCTTTGAGGGTCAATGTAAAGACAGATTCGATAAGGGTCTATCCAATTCTTGTGGGAATGATTAAAGAAAAGAAGGAGTGGTTTATCATTGGATAAGTTTTGCCACACACACTAGACAAAGTCAGACAGACAGATTCAAACAGGCAGACTTTGACCGAGAGAGAAACACACAGACTTGTATCTTCTCTGCAATTTTGGGACACTTTCTTAGAATAAGAAAGATAACAATTTGAGGCCTGTATCCTTGCAATAGTGGACTAAATCCTTCTTATATGACCCACAAGAAACTTTGGAAGCTGAACACTCATCTGGTAATGTATAAGTTTGCTATATATTTTTAATATTTAAATCAATGTATTCTAAAGCTATAGTTTAATTGAAGCCAGAACTTTAAAGAGTTACTTTGTATTTTAAATGTATGTTCCATAGCCTGGTGTAGTTTAGAACTAGTTATATTAATGCTATTAATGTACTTTTATATTAATAAGTCAATCCTACTTATTGCGAAATCTCTTAGAAATTGCATATAAATTGGTTATTGTGTTAATAATATACAATTTCTCTAATGGTTATAAGTTCAGCATTAGAGTTATTGGCTAATTAAAGACTATTCTGGTATTATCATTTGGGGTATTTTAATGTGATTCATTGTGAGTAAGGAGCCCTCTGCTGTTAAGTAGCTGAAAACATGTAAAATAATTTTTATGCAATATTCATATTTAATAAAGTATTTAATTGTGTATTTACTGCAAATATTTTACAATACATTGTTCTCCACAAAAGGGAATAGTTTTTTGTATTTTTAAATAGATATTCCTATATATATCTGTATATATCTATACCTATAATCATCGATATATATAGTTATAGATATATTTTTTAACAATATATATATATATATATATATATATATGTATTTATTAATATGAAAAATGTATATTTCATGTCAGGTTAGTACAATTGATTTTAAAGCTATGAGGATTGCGCGAAAGAAGGGTGTTATTTTTTCCACTTTTCGCACTCCATTGAAGTCTATGGGGGAATATGTTAATGTCGTTGCGATAAGTTCTTCTTTTTGCATGTGTCGGGTTAGCACGTAAAGGAAAACATTTTACTTTGAACTTGTAATACATGCGGTATCTGACGCACACAAAAACATCTACTGCAGTTAACGTTCGAGCGGGAGCAAATAATATCGCTCCACTCATCATCTGGTCTTCCTTCTGAAAAACTGTTGCTTGAATGTGGCAGGGGTTAAACACAGAACCAGGTTGAATTTAGTGCAGAAATAAAAGGACGCTTATACAGCTGACACTGTTAATACAATATATATATATATATATATATATATATATGTCTCCAAACTCGTATTTTGTAGATATATATATATATGTGTGTGTTTGTCTCAAAACTCCTATTATGTATAGTTCATACAATAATGACATATGGGTGTATAATTGAGGATTTATTTAACAATATTTACAATATTTGTTTTATCAGCATAAAATATAAAATATCATATAGGGGCGTCTCCTTTCAATCAGCTAATATTGTAAATATTGTTAAATAAATCCTCAATTATACACCCATATGTCATTATTGTATGAACTATACAAAATACAAGTTTGGATATATATATATATATATAGAGAGACGTACTGAGCTTGATGCCCCGTGTTTCCTGAAGGCTCGCCAGAAACAGAAGTTATGAAGTCTAAAGACCGCTGCTCCATAACCTGTTCGCCTGCTCTGAGGCCACGGACAGAAATCGCCAGAAATCAACCCGATCGAATACTTTAAACACATAACCAGTCAGCAGCTAGCTCTCAATACTACACCTATCTAAGTATGCTTTTCAACAAAGGAAATGAGATAATAGTTCATTTAAAAGTCTCTTAAAAATGCATTGTCTCTCTGACCCTTAAAGCTTAATTTTCATGTCCCTTTTATGTTTGTAAACTGACTGCGTTAGTGAGAAAAAACTGACTGACTTTAACAAGGCTGAGAGAGAAATGTAATGTAAAATGATTCTCGGGGGAATATTGGTGATTTCATACAAAGTAAAACTGCTTATTCTTTCATAAAAAGAGCTATAGTGACTAAGATCAGATGTGTTATGAGCTGACAGATTCTCCATAAATGATTCATTCACGCTCTCCACTTGCTTCAGTTTACAAATTCCTGCTAATATTAACAGGACAGTAAAGTAAAAAAATTAACTATTTTCAGATAGAGAGATTTTAAACAACTTTCCAATTTACTTCCATTTCTAAATTTGCATCATTCTTTTCGCATCCTTTGTTAAAGGAGCAGCAAAGCGCTACTGGGAGCTAGCTGCACACATCTGGGGATAGGCATATATGTGCATCCACCGATCAGCAGCTAGCTCCCAGTAGGGGTCCTGAGCCTACCTAGGTATGCTTTTCAATAAAGGATTACAAAAATAGAAAGCAAGTTTGATAATAGAATTAAAGGGACAGTCTACACCAGAATTGTTATTGTTTAAAAAGACAGATAATCTCTTTATTACCCATTCCCTAGTTTTGCAAAACCAATACTGTTATATTAATATACTTTTTACCTCTGTGATTACCTTGTATCTAAGCCTCTACAGACTGACCCCTTATTTCAGTTCTTTTGACAGACTTGCATTTTAGCCAATCAGCGCTGACTCATAAATAACTCCACAGGAGTGAGCACAATGGTATCTATATGACACACACAAACTAACACCCTCTAGCTGTGAAAACATGTCAAATGCATTCAGCTAAGAGGCGGCCTTTAAGTGCTTATAAATTAACATATGAGCCTACCTAGGTTTAGCTTTCAACAAAGAATACCAGGAGAACAAAGCAAAATTGATGATTAAAGTAAATTGGAAAGTTTTTTAAAATTATATACCCTGGGGCCGATTTATCAAAGCTTCAACTGTAAATGCGATGGAAGTCCGTGTCAAATTAGACGCAAAGTTGATCTGCCCTAGTTAACACAGCATCAATGTTGTAATGTTCGACATAATATACGCTCCCGCGAGATCAATCTGATGCAAATCGTTGCTTGCATTATTCGAGGGTAATACAGATCATCCGCCTTCACATTAGACTCTATTCGAGTGTGTTACTGAGGATCTGCCTTCACATTCGACTCTATTTGACCCTCTCACCAATTTATCAAACATTCAACATGTATACTCGTGTCTTTTCCAATGCAGCATACCTATCCTTCAAACCGCCACCTCTGAGGCCGCAAATGCATAGGAATCAATGGGAGTCTGAAAAGGTTTTGTTCTATGCTGTTTGTCATCACAGACAGTTAACAATTAACATGCGGAATATTTCTAAATTTGCAACGCGGAAGGAGGATATTAATTAACCATCTGAATCATGAAGTATAATAAAAATGTTTCATGTCCCTTTAACCTTTTGTGATAAAATATATTAAGATCTGCCCTTATTACTGAATAAAATCAAGTTGGGAGATGTTATAATCACTTGTAATTTCAAGTGACAGAATAATGTCAAAAGCATTTTTAGAAATCTTTGGTTTATTCTTTTTTATTCTTATTTGTTTTTTCAACATTTTAGCCGGCCATGTAAGTTTATAATGACTAAACCACCTATAATGACAGGTAATGCCTATCAGGCACGATACAGGGATAAAAATGAAATAAATACTTTACATAATATAGCTAACTTCCTTTTTTGATAAATCTATTTGCACCATGTTTAACACATGGAATACAAGTCCCACTCTCCAAATTTGGAGCAATACTTCGCACTAAATTTGACGCAATACTCAAACTCCTAAACAACCCACAAACTAGTTAAATTTTCCACCACTTTTTATTGGGAAATGGAATAATCACGTGATTAATTAAATCAGCCAATCTGATTGAAATATACATTTCTTCTATCACTAGATAATCAAATTGCTCTATACTTGTGTCAGTGATCACTCATCAGAACTTGTAAGAGTCATTTGTAACATTGTGTATTGTACTTCGAAAGTATGTATATGTGAAATTAGTATTAAAGATTAACATTGATGATAACATTAGGCCACACAGTGTAATATTTTTGACAATGATTTTAATAATCAAATGATGTTTGATTCGATATATTCTCTAGCTGATGGCTCAAAGGAATAGTCTACCTAACATTGAACTGTCATGAATAAGATACAGCAGAAATTAAAATCACCCCTTTAATGTCATCCCATTTTCTTGCTTCTCTTGAATTTCATTTTCTTAAAACATTCATATGATACCCTGATTACATGTTATATTAGCAATTATTCTTGCTCAGAATAATGATATATTTACACTGTATACCTATAGTGGTATAAATAAGCACAGAGATATGAAAGACAACATTGTTTTGAACCAAAAAAAATAATTTAGGGACATTTTAATATGTTTGCAAAAGATTTCTGACATAACACATATATATACAAGTATGTGCAAAGATACAGTATATGTACAAATTCTAGCATTAATAATTATTTTAAGAAAAAAGAAAAAAAACATGAGATAGGCATATCATGATTTATAGAAATACAAATACACATTAATTTATGTTAAACTATCATATATCAGATTTTATGCATAAAAATAAATAGAAAAATAACTTTCTATGATATATTATTGTTTGTTCAGTTAGAAATCTAGCTATTTCTTGGACATTAACAGATGAACAATAAAAGATTAGCTTTAGGGAAATGTGCTTGTTCATGGATAGTAATGAAATTGTATCAATAAAGTTGGAAAAACAGACAAAACTGTCTTCATTTGATGGACATTCAGGGTAGATCATTTGATGTCAGGATATCCCCGACATCGATGACTATTATTTATCAACAGTCTGATGCTAATCGCGCTAGACTTGATGCACGTGTTTTTGACAGACTTGATAAATAAGGCCGTTGAATGTAGATTTGCGCCTGCGAGATTGACGCCTTTAAAAAATCGGCCACTATATCTGAATCATGAAAGTTTATTTTTTATTTGACTTTCCCTTTAATAACAAAGTGAAAATGTAACCAGAACGGTGAACGTGCTGCTAATTCATAACATTTCTCTTTTTTCAGTTCCTAATAAGTGTACAAGGCTTGTGATAAATGTCACCTTCCAAGTCCCTGTGTCGTTACGATCATGTTATAAGTTATCATTTGTAGGAGCTGAGAAACAGAAGTAAATCCTGTTACAATGTTGCAGAGAGGTCACCTTAGATACAGAAATACCCTAAAATATATTAAAAAGGCACAAAATAGAATTCTTTTTATTTTATTATTTAAATCTGCCAGTTTTTGTATTTATTTTGCCCTGTAGGAGAGCAGCTGATGAATGTTGCAGTGTACAGTGTGGATCACATGAGATCAGAAAAAGGATCAGCTCAGTGGACAACATTTTGATGTTAATGGGATGTAGAAGTCTCAGTTGTCCCGCATATTGTGGGACTGTCAGGGTTACAGAGCTCTATGCCCATAGCTATCCAGGTCCTGCCTAAATAATAAGCGCTATACATTTTCATTGTACTATTGGAACACACTTTGCAATAAAAAATTTTTTTTCAAAAGTCCCTTTTCTTCTTTTTTTTTAACACATATAACTGACAGGAGCTGTAGGACCATGCATCTGATCTGAGGTCTGATGTGGGCATATAACTGACAGGAGCTGCAGGACTATGCATCTGATCTGAGGTCTGATGTGGGCATATAACTGACAGGAGCTGCAGGACTATGCATCTGATCTGAGGTCTGATGTGGGCATATAACTAACAGGAGCTGCAGCAGGACTATGCATCTGATCTGAGGTCTGATGTGATCAGATAACTGACAGGGGTTGCAGGAAGCATCTGACCTGAGGTCTGATGTGAGCATATAACTAGCAGGAGCTGTAGGACCATGCATCTGATTTGAGATCTGATGTGGGCATATAACTAACAGGATCTGCAGGACAATGCATCTGATCTGAGCTCTGATGTGGGCATATAACTAACAGGAGCTGCAGGACCATGCATGTGGGCTTATAACTGACAGGGGTTGCAGGAGGCATCTGATCTGAGGTCTGATTTGAGCATATAACTAGCAGTAGCTGTAGGACCATGCATCTGATTTGAGATCTAATGTGGGCATATAACCAACAGGAGATGTAGGACCAGGCATCTGATCTGAGGTCTGAAGTGAGCATATAACTTACAGGAGCTGCCGGACCATACATCTGATCTGAGGTCTAATGTGAGCTTATGACTGACAGGGGCTGCAGGACCAGGCATCTGATCTGAGGTCTGATGTGGGGATATAACTGACAAGAGCTGCAGGTCTATGCATCAGATCTGAGGTCTGATGTGAGCATATAAGTGACAGGAACTGCAGGACCATGCATCTGATCTGAGGTCTGATGTGAGCTTTTAACTGACAGGAGCTGCAGGACCATGCATCTGATCTGAGGTCTGATGTGAGCATTTAACTGACAGGAGCTGCAGGACCATGCATCTGATCTGAGGTCTGATGTGAGCATATAACTGACAGGAGCTGCAGTACCATGCATCTGATCTGAGGTTTGATGTGAGCATATAAATGAAAGGAGATGCAGGACCATGCATCTGATCTGAGGTCTGATATGAGAATATAACTGACAGGAGCTGCAGAACAATGCATCTAATCTGAGGTCTGATAAAGGTCATGTAACTGACTGGAGCTGCAGGACCATGCATCTGATCTGAGGTCTAATTTGGGCTTATAACTGACAGGAGCTACAGGACCATTCATCTGATCTGAGGTCTGATGTGAGAGTATAACTGACCAGAGCTGCAGGACCAGGCATCTGATCTGAGGTCTGATGTGAGAGTATAACTGACAGGAGCTGCAGGAGGCATCTGATATGAGGTCTATAAATAACATGAGGCTCAGGACCATAAATGTGATCTAAACCGAGTTGTGATATAACTTATGGGATCTGCCGGGCTGGGTATATAGTCTGAGCTTACCTCTAACTACTGTTTCACCTGCTGATCGCAATGTATTTTATGGAGGTCAGTTGGCAAGCTTAGTCCTTACAAGGCCATATTTTCCTCTTTAACTCAGGTTGGCAGATTTTCCTGCAACTCACAAACGAAGCTTCCAGGTTTACAACTTTAATTCTCAGCTCGTTATCCAGGCAGTGATTAACTCACCCCGGGAATGAGACAGCGACCACAAAGTACACATGAGTACATCCTAATGACTCAAGTAGGTCAGAGGACCTCATGCATAATCCCAAAGCACATAATGTTTCCTCTGTATTTTCTGAATCTGGGAGGGTTTATGTGAATGACCAAACTCTCAGTGACATCACAATTTGTTAAGTACAGTGCCATGTGAAAGCAGATACTTGTTAATGAAACATAAATACTACAGGTAAAGAAGATAAGAACTTTACTGTTTGTAAAGTCATTGTTTGTTGCTGAAATTCTTCTCTGCACCGTACCAAAGCACTTTTGGCTGTATTTAATCTTATCACTGTGACCATTTAAAGGGACACTTGAGTCAAAATAAACTTTTATGATTCAAATAGAGCAGCAGTTTTAAGACAATTTCCAATTTACTTCCGTTATCAAATTTTGCACAGGCTTTTTATATTCACACTTTCTGGGGAACAAGATCCTACTGAGCATGTGCACAAGCTCACAGGGTATACGTATACTAGTCTGAGATTGGCTGATGTCTGTCACATGACACAGGAGGCCGGAAAATGGGAGGAAAAATAAATTTGTCAGAAAATAAATCTACTGATTATTTGAAATTCAGAATAGGCGTTAAATCATTGTCCTTTTATTATGCACTTGTTAAGTGTATAATGCTACTGCATTAAGTGCTCCTTTAACTACAGTGCTAGCTCCTACAATTAAAAGAGATACGGAGGAGGCTCATTATCTTAAAATGATTACGTCCACTCCATTTGCAGCATAAAAGGGAAAACTTATTTTTTTTATGTGCAGTTTTGCAAATAAATCAATAAAAGTAAATTAATAATAAAAAAAAATCAATAAATGTAAATTTATCTTATTACGCAGCTCTGGTTTGTCCGCTCTTCCTACATTTTTTTTTAACATAAAGCAGGAACGATGTCACTCAGAGGTTTATAGAGCCAGGTTACGTGTGGAGCGCTAACATTTGCACTGCAAGCCATAATCGGGTTTATCGCACCTGTTTATTACAAGTTGAAAGCAAACGCAATTGATTGAGCTTAATTGAATTTAATGTACGTCAGGTTAGCGCAACCTCAGAGCTCTGATTCAGTGTCACGCTCGAATACAAAGCTTAAGAAAACACATTAGAAATACAGTAACGCTCATAATAATAATAACGCCATCTCATAAATATCATTTAAATAAATATTGCACAAATATAAAAGCTCAAAGATACAAAGTCTCACGTTGTAGAAAAAAGGCAGGAAATAGGCTTTAACATTAAGATACAAAAATCCAGCCTCTTTATTATAACTGATTCACTAAAGCTCCCTCCAGCCTCTCCAGCTTCACCAGTTCCTATGTTATTCTATGTAACTGATTCACTAAAGCTCCCTCCAGCCTCTCCAGCTTCACCAGTTCCTATGTTATTCTATGTAACTGATTCACTAAAGCTCCCTCCAGCCTCTCCAGCTTCACCAGTTCCTATGTTATTCCATGTAACTGATTCACTAAAGCTCCCTCCAGCCTCTCCAGCTTCACCAGTTCCTATGTTATTCTATGTAACTGATTCACTAAAGCTCCCTCCAGCCTCTCCAGCTTCACCAGTTCCTATGTTATTCTATGTAACAGATTCACTAAAGCTCCCTCTAGCCTCTCCAGCTTCACCAGTTCCTATGTTATTCTATGTAACTGATTCACTAAAGCTCTCTCCAGCCTCTCCAGCTTCACCAGTTCCTATGTTATTCTATGTAACTGATTCACTAAAGCTCCCTCCAGCCTCTCCAGCTTCACCAGTTCATATGTTATTCTATGTAACTGATTCACTAAAGCTCCCTCCAGCCTCTCCAGCTTCACCAGTTCCTATGTTATTCTATGTAACTGATTCACTAACGCTCCCTCCAGCCTCTCCAGCTTCACCAGTTCCTATGTTATTCTATGTAACTGATTCACTAAAGCTCCCTCCAGCCTCTCCAGCTTCACCAGTTCCTATGTTATTCCATGTAACTGATTCACTAAAGCTCCCTCCAGCCTCTCCAGCTTCACCAGTTCCTATGTTATTCTATGTAACTGATTCACTAAAGCTCCCTCCAGCCTCTCCAGCTTCACCAGTTCCTATGTTATTCTATGTAACAGATTCACTAAAGCTCCCTCTAGCCTCTCCAGCTTCACCAGTTCCTATGTTATTCTATGTAACTGATTCACTAAAGCTCTCTCCAGCCTCTCCAGCTTCACCAGTTCCTATGTTATTCTATGTAACTGATTCACTAAAGCTCCCTCCAGCCTCTCCAGCTTCACCAGTTCATATGTTATTCTATGTAACTGATTCACTAAAGCTCCCTCCAGCCTCTCCAGCTTCACCAGTTCATATGTTATTCTATGTAACTGATTCACTAAAGCTCCCTCCAGCCTCTCCAGCTTCACCAGTTCCTATGTTATTCTATGTAACTGATTCACTAAAGCTCCCTACAACCTCTCCAGCTTCACCAGTTCCTATGTTATTCTATGTTACTGATTCACTAAAGCTCCCTCCAGCCTCTCTAGCTTCACTAGTTCCTATGTTATTCTATGTGACTGATTCACTAAAGCTCCCTCCAGCCTCTCCAGCTTCACCAGTTCCTATGTTATTCTATGTAACTGATTCACTAAAGCTCTTTTCAGCCTCTCCAGCTTCACCAGTTCCTATGTTATTCTATGTAACTGATTCACTAAAGCTCCCTCCAGCCTCTCCAGCTTCACCAGTTCCTATGTTATTCTATGTAACTGATTCACTAAAGCTCCCTTCAGCCTCTCCAGCTTCACCAGTTCCTATGTTATTATATGTAACTGATTCACTAAAGCTCCCTCCAGCCTCTCCAGCGTCACCAGTTCCTATGTTATTCTATGTAACTGATTCACTAAAGCTCCCACCATCCTCTCCAGCTTCACCAGTTCCTATGTTATTCTATGTAACTGATTCACTAAAGCTCCCACCATCCTCTCCAGCTTCACCAGTTCCTATGTTATTCTATGTAACTGATTCACTAAAGCTCTCTCCAGCCTCTCCAGCTTCCCCAGTTCCTATGTTATTTTATGTAACTGATTCACTAAAGCTCCCTCCAGCCTCTCCAGATTTACCAGTTCCTATGTTATTCTATGTAACTGATTCACTAAAGCTCCCTCCAGCCTCTCCAGCTTCACCAGTTCCTATGTTATTCTATGTAACTGATTCACTAAAGCTCCCTCCAGCCTATCCAGCTTCACCAGTTCCTATGTTATTCTATGTAACTGATTCACTAAAGCTCCCTCCAGCCTATCCAGCTTTACCAGTTCCTATGTTATTCTATGTAACTGATTCACTAAACTCCCTACAGCCTCTCCAGCTTCACCAGTTCCTATGTTATTCTATGTAACTGATTCACTAAAGCTCCCTCCAGCCTCTCCAGCTTCACCAGTTCCTATGTTATTCTATGTAACTGATTCACTAAAGCTCTCTCCAGCCTCTCCAGCTTCACCAGTTCCTATGTTATTCTATGTAACTGATTCACTAAAGCTCTCTCCAGCCTCTCCAGCTTCACCAGTTCCTATGTTATTCTATGTAACTGATTCACTAAAGCTCTCTCCAGCCTCTCCAGCTTCACCAGTTCCTATGTTATTCTATGTAACTGATTCACTAAAGCTCCCTCCAGCCTATCCAGCTTCACCAGTTCCTATGTTATTCTATGTAACTGATTCACTAAAGCTCCCTACAGCCTCTCCAGCTTCACCAGTTCCTATGTTATTCTATGTAACTGATTCACTAAAGCTCCCTCCAGCCTCTCCAGCTTCACCAGTTCCTATGTTATTCTATGTAACTGATTCACTAAAGCTCCCTACAGCCTCTCCAGCTTCACCAGTTCCTATGTTATTTTATGTAACTGATTCACTAAACCTCCCCCCAGCCTCTCCAGCTTCACCAGTTCCTATATTATTCTATGTAACTGATTCACTAAAGCTCCCTCCTGCCTCTCCAGCGTCACCAGTTCCTATGTTATTCTATGTAACTGATTCACTAAAGCTCCCTCCAGCCTCTCCAGCTTCACCAGTTCCTATGTTATTCTATGTAACTGATTCACTAAAGCTCCCTCCAGCCTCTCCAGCTTCACCAGTTCCTATGTTATTCTATGTAACTGATTCACTAAAGCTCCCTCCAGCCTCTCCAGCTTTACCAGTTCCTATGTTATTCTATGTAACTGATTCACTAAAGCTCCCTCCAGCCTCTCCAGCTTCCCCAGTTCCTATGTTATTCCATGTAACTGATTCACTAAAGCTCTCTCCAGCGTCTCCAGCTTCACCAGTTCCTATGTTATTCTATGTAACTGATTCACTAAAGCTCCCTCCAGCCTCTCCAGCTTCACCAGTTCCTATGTTATTCTATGTAACTGATTCACTAAAGCTCCCTCCAGCCTCTCCAGCTTTACCAGTTCCTATGTTATTCTATGTAACTGATTCACTAAAGCTCCCTCCAGCCTCTCCAGCTTCACCAGTTCCTATGTTATTCCATGTAACTGATTCACTAAAGCTCCCTCCAGCCTCTCCAGCTTCACCAGTTCCTATGTTATTCTATGTAACTGATTCACTAAAGCTCCCTCCAGCCTCTCCAGCTTTACCAGTTCCTATGTTATTCTATGTAACTGATTCACTAAAGCTCCCTCCAGCCTCTCCAGCTTCCCCAGTTCCTATGTTATTCCATGTAACTGATTCACTAAAGCTCTCTCCAGCGTCTCCAGCTTCACCAGTTCCTATATTATTCTATGTAACTGATTCACTAAAGCTCCCTCCAGCCTCTCCAGCTTCACCAGTTCCTATGTTATTCTATGTAACTGATTCACTAAAGCTCCCTCCAGCCTCTCCAGCTTTACCAGTTCCTATGTTATTCTATGTAACTGATTCACTAAAGCTCCCTCCAGCCTCTCCAGCTTCACCAGTTCCTATGTTATTCCATGTAACTGATTCACTAAAGCTCCCTCCAGCCTCTCCAGCTTCACCAGTTCCTATGTTATTCCATGTAACTGATTCACTAAAGCTCCCTCCATCCTCTCCAGCTTCACCAGTTCCTATGTTATTCTATGTAACTGATTCACTAAAGCTCCCTCCAGCCTCTTTATTATAACTTATTCACTAAAGCTCCCACTAGACTCTCCAGCTTCACCAGTTCCTATGTTATTCTATGTAACTGATTCACTAAAGCTCCCTCCGGCCTCTCCAGCTTCACCAGTCCCTATGTTATTCTATATAACTGATTCACTAAACCTCCCTCCAGCCTCTCCAGCTTCACCAGTCCCTATGTTATTCTATGTAACTGATTCACTAAAGCTCTCTCCAGCCTCTCCAGCTTCACCAGATCCTATGTTTTTCTATGTACGTGATTCACTAAAGCTCCCTCCAACCTCTCCAGCTTCACCAGTTCCTATGCTATTCTATGTAACTGATTCACTAAAGCTCCCTCCAGCCTCTCCAGCTTCACCAGCTCCTTTGTTATTCTATGTAGCTGATTCACTAAAGCTCCCTACAGCCTCTCCAGCTTCACCAGCTCCTATGTTATTTTATGTAACTGATTCACTAAAGCTCCCTCCAGCCTCTCCAGCTTCACCAGCTCCTATGTTATCCTATGTTACTGATTCACTAAAGCTCCCTCCAGCCTCTCCAGCTTCACCAGTTCCTATGTTATTCTATGTAACTGATTCACTAAAGCTATCTCCAGCCTCTCCAGCTTCACCAGTTCCTATGTTATTCTATGTAACTGATTCACTAAAGCTCTCTCCAGCCTCTCCAGCTTCACCAGTTCCTATGTTATTCTATGTAACTGATTAACTAAAGCTCTCTCCAGCCTCTCCAGCTTCACCAGTTCCTATGTTATTCTATGTAACTGATTAACTAAAGCTCCCTCCAGCCTATCCAGCTTCACCAGTTCCTATGTTATTCTATGTAACTGATTCACTAAAGCTCCCTCCAGCCTCTCCAGCTTCACCAGCTCCTTTGTTATTCTATGTAACTGATTCACTAAAGCTCCCTACAGCCTCTCCAGCTTCACCAGCTCCTATGTTATTTTATGTAACTGATTCACTAAAGCTCCCTCCAGCCTCTCCAGCTTCACCAGCTCCTATGTTATCCTATGTTACTGATTCACTAAAGCTCCCTCCAGCCTCTCCAGCTTCACCAGTTCCTATGTTATTCTATGTAACTGATTCACTAAAGCTCTCTCCAGCCTCTCCAGCTTCACCAGTTCCTATGTTATTCTATGTAACTGATTCACTAAAGCTCTCTCCAGCCTCTCCAGCTTCACCAGTTCCTATGTTATTCTATGTAACTGATTCACTAAAGCTCTCTCCAGCCTCTCCAGCTTCACCAGTTCCTATGTTATTCTATGTAACTGATTCACTAAAGCTCCCTCCAGCCTATCCAGCTTCACCAGTTCCTATGTTATTCTATGTAACTGATTCACTAAAGCTCCCTACAGCCTCTCCAGCTTCACCAGTTCCTATGTTATTTTATGTAACTGATTCACTAAACCTCCCCCCAGCCTCTCCAGCTTCACCAGTTCCTATGTTATTCTATGTAACTGATTCACTAAAGCTCCCTCCAGCCTCTTTATTATAACTTATTCACTAAAGCTCCCACTAGACTCTCCAGCTTCACCAGTTCCTATGTTATTCTATGTAACTGATTCACTAAAGCTCCCTCCAGCCTCTCCAGCTTCACCAGTCCCTATGTTATTCTATGTAACTGATTCACTAAACCTCCCTCCAGCCTCTCCAGCTTCACCAGTCCCTATGTTATTCTATGTAACTGATTCACTAAAGCTCTCTCCAGCCTCTCCAGCTTCACCAGATCCTATGTTTTTCTATGTACCTGATTCACTAAAGCTCCCTCCAACCTCTCCAGCTTCACCAGTTCCTATGCTATTCTATGTAACTGATTCACTAAAGCTCCCTCCAGCCTCTCCAGCTTCACCAGATCCTATGTTTTTCTATGTACCTGATTCACTAAAGCTCCCTCCAACCTCTCCAGCTTCACCAGTTCCTATGCTATTCTATGTAACTGATTCACTAAAGCTCCCTCCAGCCTCTCCAGCTTCACCAGCTCCTTTGTTATTCTATGTAACTGATTCACTAAAGCTCCCTACAGCCTCTCCAGCTTCACCAGCTCCTATGTTATTTTATGTAACTGATTCACTAAAGCTCCCTCCAGCCTCTCCAGCTTCACCAGCTCCTATGTTATCCTATGTTACTGATTCACTAAAGCTCCCTCCAGCCTCTCCAGCTTCACCAGTTCCTATGTTATTCTATGTAACTGATTCACTAAAGCTCTCTCCAGCCTCTCCAGCTTCACCAGTTCCTATGTTATTCTATGTAACTGATTCACTAAAGCTCTCTCCAGCCTCTCCAGCTTCACCAGTTCCTATGTTATTCTATGTAACTGATTCACTAAATCTCTCTCCAGCCTCTCCAGCTTCACCAGTTCCTATGTTATTCTATGTAACTGATTCACTAAAGCTCCCTCCAGCCTATCCAGCTTCACCAGTTCCTATGTTATTCTATGTAACTGATTCACTAAAGCTCCCTACAGCCTCTCCAGCTTCACCAGTTCCTATGTTATTTTATGTAACTGATTCACTAAACCTCCCCCCAGCCTCTCCAGCTTCACCAGTTCCTATGTTATTCTATGTAACTGATTCACTAAAGCTCCCTCCAGCCTCTTTATTATAACTTATTCACTAAAGCTCCCACTAGACTCTCCAGCTTCACCAGTTCCTATGTTATTCTATGTAACTGATTCACTAAAGCTCCCTCCAGCCTCTCCAGCTTCACCAGTCCCTATGTTATTCTATGTAACTGATTCACTAAACCTCCCTCCAGCCTCTCCAGCTTCACCAGTCCCTATGTTATTCTATGTAACTGATTCACTAAAGCTCTCTCCAGCCTCTCCAGCTTCACCAGATCCTATGTTTTTCTATGTACCTGATTCACTAAAGCTCCCTCCAACCTCTCCAGCTTCACCAGTTCCTATGCTATTCTATGTAACTGATTCACTAAAGCTCCCTCCAGCCTCTCCATCTTCACCAGCTCCTTTGTTATTCTATGTAACTGATTCACTAAAGCTCCCTACAGCCTCTCCAGCTTCACCAGCTCCTATGTTATTTTATGTAACTGATTCACTAAAGCTCCCTCCAGCCTCTCCAGCTTCACCAGCTCCTATGTTATCCTATGTTACTGATTCACTAAAGCTCCCTCCAGCCTCTCCAGCTTCACCAGTTCCTATGTTATTCTATGTAACTGATTCACTAAAGCTCTCTCCAGCCTCTCCAGCTTCACCAGTTCCTATGTTATTCTATGTAACTGATTCACTAAAGCTCTCTCCAGCCTCTCCAGCTTCACCAGTTCCTATGTTATTCTATGTAACTGATTCACTAAAGCTCTCTCCAGCCTCTCCAGCTTCACCAGTTCCTATGTTATTCTATGTAACTGATTCACTAAAGCTCCCTCCAGCCTATCCAGCTTCACCAGTTCCTATGTTATTCTATGTAACTGATTCACTAAAGCTCCCTACAGCCTCTCCAGCTTCACCAGTTCCTATGTTATTCTATGTAACTGATTCACTAAAGCTCCCTACAGCCTCTCCAGCTTCACCAGTTCCTATGTTATTTTATGTAACTGATTCACTAAACCTCCCCCCAGCCTCTCCAGCTTCACCAGTTCCTATGTTATTCTATGTAACTGATTCACTAAAGCTCCCTCCTGCCTCTCCAGCGTCACCAGTTCCTATGTTATTCTATGTAACTGATTCACTAAAGCTCCCTCCAGCCTCTCCAGCTTCACCAGTTCCTATGTTATTCTATGTAACTGATTCACTAAAGCTCCCTCCAGCCTCTCCAGCTTCACCAGTTCCTATGTTATTCTATGTAACTGATTCACTAAAGCTCCCTCCAGCCTATCCAGCTTCACCAGTTCCTATGTTATTCTATGTAACTGATTCACTAAAGCTCCCTCCAGCCTCTCCAGCTTCACCAGTTCCTATGTTATTCTATGTAACTGATTCACTAAAGCTCCCTCCAGCCTCTCCAGCTTTACCAGTTCCTATGTTATTCTATGTAACTGATTCACTAAAGCTCCCTCCAGCCTCTTTATTATAACTGATTCACTAAAGCTCCCACTAGACTCTCCAGCTTCACCAGTTCCTATGTTATTCTATGTAACTGATTCACTAAAGCTCCCTCCAGCCTCTCCAGCTTCACCAGTCCCTATGTTATTCTATGTAACTGATTCACTAAACCTCCCTCCAGCCTCTCCAGCTTCACCAGTCCCTATGTTATTCTATGTAACTGATTCACTAAAGCTCTCTCCAGCCTCTCCAGCTTCACCAGATCCTATGTTTTTCTATGTACCTGATTCACTAAAGCTCCCTCCAACCTCTCCAGCTTCACCAGTTCCTATGCTATTCTATGTAACTGATTCACTAAAGCTCCCTCCAGCCTCTCCAGCTTCACCAGCTCCTTTGTTATTCTATGTAACTGATTCACTAAAGCTCCCTACAGCCTCTCCAGCTTCACCAGCTCCTATGTTATTTTATGTAACTGATTCACTAAAGCTCCCTCCAGCCTCTCCAGCTTCACCAGCTCCTATGTTATCCTATGTTACTGATTCACTAAAGCTCCCTCCAGTCTCTCCAGCTTCACCAGTTCCTATGTTATTCTACGTAACTGATTCACTAAATCTCCCACCAGCCTCTCTAGCTTCACCAGTCCCTATGTTATTCTATGTAACTGATTCACTAAAGTTCTCTCCAGCCTCTCCAGCTTCACCAGTTCCTATGTTATTTTATGTAACTGATTCACTAAAGCTCCCTCCAGCCTCTCCAGCTTCACCAGTCCCTATGTTATTCTATGTAACTGATTCACTAAAGCGCCCTCCAGTCTCTCCAGCTTCACCAGTTCCTATGCTATTCTACGTAACTGATTCACTAAATCTCCCACCAGCCTCTCTAGCTTCACCAGTCCCTATGTTATTCTATGTAACTGATTCACTAAAGTTCTCTCCAGCCTCTCCAGCTTCACCAGTTCCTATGTTATTCTATGTAACTGATGCACTAAAGCTCCCTCCAGCCTCTCCAGCTTCACCAGTTCATGTTATTCTATGTAACTGATTCACTAAAGCTCCCACCATCCTCTCCAGCTTCACCAGTTACTGTGTTATTCTATGTAACTGATTCACTAAAGCTCCCACCAGCCTCTCCAGCGTCACCAGTTCCTATGTTATTCTATGTAACTGATTTACTAAAGCTCCCTCCAGCCTCTCCAGAATCACCAGTTCCTGTTATATTATGTAACTGATTCACTAAAGCTCCCTCCAGCCTCTCCAGCTTCACCAGTTCCTATGTTATTCTATGTAACTGATTCACTAAAGCTCCCTCCAGCCTCTCCAGCTTCACCAGTTCCTATGTTATTCTATGTAACTGATTCACTAAAGCTCCCTCCAGCCTCTCTAGCTTCACCAGTTCCTATGTTATTCTATGTGACAGATTCACTAAAGCTCCCTCCAGCCTCTCCAGCTTCACCAGTTCCTGTGTTATTCTATGTGACAGATTCACTAAAGCTCTCACCAGCCTCTCCAGCTTCACCAGTTCCTGTGTTATTCTATGTAACTGATTCACTAAAGCTCCCTCCAGCCTCTCCAGCTTCACCAGTTCCTATGTTATTCTATGTAACTGATTCACTAAAGATCCCTCCAGCCGCTCCTGCTTCACCAGTTCCTATGATATTCTATGTAACTGATTCACTAAAGCTCCCTCCAGCCTCTCCAGCTTCACCAGTTCCTATGTTATTCTATGTAACTGATTCACTAAAGCTCTCTCCAGCCTCTCTAGCGTCACCAGTTCCTATGTTATTCTATGTAACTGATTCACTAAAGCTCCCTCCAGCCTCTCCAGCTTCACCAGCTCCTATGTTATTCTATGTAACTGATTCACTAAAGCTCCCTCCAGCCTTACCAGTTCCTATATTATTCTATGTAACTGATTCACTAAAGCTCCCTCCAGCCTTACCAGTTCCTATGTTATTCTATATAACTGATTCACTAAAGCTCTCTCCAGTCTTTCCAGCTTCACCAGTTCCTATGTTATTCTATGTAACTGATTCACTAAAGCTCTCTCCAGCCTCTCTAGCGTCACCAGTTCCTATGTTATTCTATGTAACTGATTCACTAAAGATCCCTACAGCCCCTCCAGCTTCACCAGTTCCTATGTTATTCTATGTAACTGATTCACTAAAGCTCCCTTCAGCCTCTCCAGATTCACCAGTTCCTATGTTATTCTATGTAACTGATTCACTAAAGCTCCCTCCAGCCTCTCCAGCTTCACCAGTTCCTATGTTATTCTATGTAACTGATTCACTAAAGCTCCCTCCAGCCTCTGCAGATTCACCAGTTCCTATGTTATTCTATGTAACTGATTCACTAAAGCTCCCTCTAGCCTACCAGTTCCTATATTATTCTATGTAACTGATTCACTAAAGCTCCCTCCAGCCTTACCAGTTCCTATGTTATTCTATATAACTGATTCACTAAAGCTCTCTCCAGTCTTTCCAGCTTCACCAGTTCCTATGTTATTCTATGTAACTGATTCACTAAAGCTCTCTCCAGCCTTTCTAGCGTCACCAGTTCCTATGTTATTCTATGTAACTGATTCACTAAAGATCCCTACAGCCCCTCCAGCTTCACCAGTTCCTATGTTATTCTATGTAACTGATTCACTAAAGCTCCCTTCAGCCTCTCCAGATTCACCAGTTCCTATGTTATTCTATGTAACTGATTCACTAAAGCTCCCTCCAGCCTCTCCAGCTTCACCAGTTCCTATGTTATTCTATGTAACTGATTCACTAAAGCTCCCTCCAGCCTCTCCAGATTCACCAGTTCCTATGTTATTCTATGTAACTGATTCACTAAAGCTCCCTCTAGCCTACCAGTTCCTATGTTATTCTATGTAACTGATTCACTAAAGCTCCCTCCAGCCTCTCCAGCTTCACCAGTTCCTATGTTATTCTATGTAACTGATTCACTAAAGCTCCCTCCAGCCTCTCCAGCTTCACCAGTTCCTATGTTATTCTATGTAACTGATTCACTAAAGCTCCCTCCAGTCTCTCCAGCTTCACCAGTTCCTATGTTATTCTATGTAACTGATTCACTAAAGCTCCCTCCAGCCTCTCCAGCTTCACCAGTTCCTATGTTATTCTATGTAACTGATTCACTAAAGCTCCCTCCAGCCTCTCCAGATTCACCAGTTCCTATGTTATTCTATGTAACTGATTCACTAAAGCTCCCTCTAGCCTCTCCAGCTTCACCAGTTCCTATATTATTCTATGTAACTGATTCACTAATACTCCCTCCAGCCTCTCCAGCTTCACCAGTTCTTATGTTATTCTATGTAACTGATTCACTAAAGCTCCCTCCAGCCTCTCCAGCTTCACCAGTTCCTATGTTATTCTATGTAACTGATTCACTAAAGCTCCCTCCAGTCTCTCCAGCTTCACCAGTTCCTATGTTATTCTATGTAACTGATTCACTAAAGCTCCCTCCAGCCTCTCCAGCTTCACCAGTTCCTATGTTATTCTATGTAACTGATTCACTAAACCTCCCTCCAGCCTCTCCAGATTCACCAGTTCCTATGTTATTCTATGTAACTGATTCACTAAAGCTCCCTCTAGCCTACCAGTTCCTATGTTATTCTATGCTGGTGATTTTCTTGTTCCTATGTTATTTTTGTATCTCAGGACCCTCCCTGTGTTTACACATTAGCTAACACTAATGGGTTAAAGAAATACTCATACTCCTAATGTATTATCCTCAAAAAGGCATATGGATAAATTAACCCTTCACCCTTTTTTGTCTATAGCATTTTATTTATTTATTATTAATATATTTAATGATTTTTTTATTCATGTTTGCCTGTCTCTTTTATGGTGAAATCTTACTCTATAATCCATTTAACCTGCTTAGTTTATTAGTATATAATGGCATTTGGATGATAGGGCTTTGTTTTTCAAAATGTTTCATTTTAGTTAAGGGGGGGGCATTTAAAATTTATAAATATAAAATATGAATGTTAATTCTCATCAGCTTGCCTAGAATTATTTAATAAATTAATTATGACATTTAAATAAAATTAACAATGGTTTGAAACAATGAACGTCTGCAATATTTTTTTTTTTATGATGAGCAGAGAGCAAGTTTAGAATACTACATTGCAAACAGCGACACCTAGTGGAATATTGGAGTATGGTACAGAAAATCAAATCTGTGATTTTCCTTATTTCTAAATTCTCTTAATTTTGTATTTTTTTTTGTGACCATCTGATGAGTAATATATTTATTTTTATTTCTCAATTTTTTTATTATCTGTCCATTTGCTGATTCATTTTTTATTTGTTTTGCATTGATCTAATATGAGTTTAGCTCTATGTGTGTAGCAATGACATAAATTCACACTGAAGTTAGTTTATATAAAATTGTATTTTTATTTTTCATTAGTAGAATTAGGATGACCTCACCAACCCTTAAAATCAGGGACAATCAACTTGTGTTCCTCTTCACCAGTCCATATAACCTTAGGAAAAGGCAGAATTTAAATGTGGACATTGTAAGGAGATATATTATTTTAGTGTTTTTCAGAGCCATACATTTATATGTGCAATATAAATGTATTGGCAAAAATGCTTCTAGTAAAAGATATCACTGTTTTAGTGTTATAATTTTTCTCTGCACGTGCATATAAAGCATAGCTAGATATTCTCAGTGCACCCACATTTTTACTACTGCAGCTGCCCGGATCATCAGTGGGGCTTTTATCATGTCAGCAGTTAACAAATTGAGTCATTACCAGATGGTGCAAGCACCTTAGGCTCTCTGAGCAAGTGCTGGGTTCAAAATGCTGGTGCACGTTGCATACTTAAAGAAATAGTCAAGTCGAAAAAAACTTTCATGATTTAAATAGGGCATGTAATTTTAAGCAACTTTCCAATTTACTTTTATCACCAGTTTTGCTTTGTTCTCTTGGTATTCTTAGTTGAAAGCTAAATCTAGGAGGTTCATATGCTAATTTCTTAGACCTTGACGGCCTCCTCTAAGCTAAATGCATTTTGACCACTAGAGGGCATTAGTTCATGTGTTTCATATAGAAAACATTGAGCTCATGCACGTGAATTTACCGAGGAGTGAGTGCTGATTGGCTAAAATGCAAGACTGTCAAAAGAACTGAAATAAGGGGGCAGTTTGCAGAGGCTTAGACACAAGGTAATCACCGAGGTAGAACGTGTATTATTATAACTGTGTTGGTTATGCAAAACTGGAGAATTGGTAATTTAGGGATTATCTATCTTTTAAATCAACAAAAATTCTGGTGTTGACTGTCCCTTTAATTACACAGCTATAGCTTTTATTAGAAGCATTTTTGCTAATGCATGTACAGTTGTATGCAAAAGTTTAGGCACCCCTGACAATTTCCATGATTTTCATTTATAAATAATTGGGTGTTTGGATCAGCAATTTCATTTTGATCTATTAAATAACTGAAGGACACAGTAATATTTCAGTAGTGAAATGAGGTTTATTGGATTAACAGAAAATGTGCAATATGCATCAAAACAAAATTAGACAGGTGCATAAATTTTGGCACCCCAACAGAAATATTGCATCAATATTTAATAGAGCCTTCTTTAGCAGAAATAACAGCCTATAGACGCTTCCTATAGCCTGTAATGAGTGTCTGGATTCTGGATTGAAGGTATTTTGGACCATTCCTCCTTGCAAAACATCTTCAGTTCAGTTAGGTTTTATGGTTGCCGAGCATTGACGGCCCGCTTCAAATCAGCCCACAGATGTTCAATGATATTCAGGTCTGGGGACTGGGATGGCCATTCCAGAACATTGTACTTGTTCCTCTGCATAAATGCCAGAGTAGATTTTGAGTAGTGTTTTGGGTTGTTGTCTTGTTGAAATATCCAGCCCCAGTGTAACTTCAACTTTGTGACTGATTCCTCAACATTATTCTCAAGTATCTGCTGATATTGAATGGAATCCATGTGATTCTCAACTTTAACAAGATTCCCAGTACCGGCACTGACCACACAGCCCCACAGCATGATGGAACATTTACCAAATTTTACTGTGGGTAGCAAATGTTTGTCTTGTCCCTTGTTATGACCAAATAACTCAATCTTTGTTTCATCAGTCCACAGCACCTTCTTCTAAAATGAAGCTGGCTTGTCCAAATGTGCGTTTTCATACCTCAAGCGACTCTGTTTGTGGCGTGTGTGCAGAAAAGGCTTCTTCCGCATCCCTCTCCCATACAGCTTCTCCTTGTGCAAAGTGCGCTGAATTGTTGAACGATGCACAGTGACGCCATCTGCAGCAAGATGATGTCGTAGGTCTTTGGAGGTGGTCTGTGGGCTGTTTTTGACCGGTCTCACCATCCTTTGCCTTTCCGATATTTTATTTGGCCTGCCACTTCTGGCCTTAACAAGAACTGTGCCTGTGGTCTTCCATTTCCTCACAGTGGACACTGACAGCTTAAATCTCTGCAATAGCTTTTTGTAGCCTTCCCCTAAACCATAATGTTGAACAATCTTTGTTTTCAGGTCATTTGAGAGTTGTTTTGAAGCCCCTATGTTGCCACTCTTCAGAGGAGAGTCAAAGAACAACAACTTGCAATTGGCCACCTTAAATACCTTTTCTCATGATTGGATGCACCTGTCTATGAAGTTCAAGGCTTAATGGGCTCACCAAACCAATTGTGTGCTCCAATTAATCAGTGCTAGGTAGTTACAGGTATTCAAACCAACATAATGATAAGGGTGCCCAAATTTATGCACCTCTCTAATATCGTGTTGATGCATATTGCAGATTTTCTGTTAATCCAATAAACCTCATTTCACTACTGAAATATTACTGTGCCCTTCAGTTATTTGATAGATCAAAATGAAATTGCTGATTCAAACCCCCAATTATTTATAAATGAAAATCATGGAAATTGTCAGGGGTGCCTAAACTTTTGCATACAACTGTATATTACAAAATTGCTTCTGTTCAATGCCGAAATGATCCCATGTGGTTTCCAATTTTGGCTAGAATATCCCTTTAAATTTGCTTATTTTCCATGATATTCTTTGTTGAAGAGAAACTTAGGTAGGCATCTGGAGCACTATATGACATGAAATAGGGCTGCCCTCTAGTGCTCTTGCAAATGGATAACATTCTTGCAAAACTGCTGCCACATAGTGTACCAGACACGTGCACACTCCTAAGCTTACAACCATGATTTTCACCAAAAATATAAGAAGAGAACAAAGTAAATTAGAAAGTTGTTGAATCTGAATTGTGAAAGAACAACATATGGGTTTTCATATCCCTTTAAGGCTTCTAAAATAGAAAATACATTGAAAAGTGAATAGGTCCAGATATATGTAGCAGGGTTAGGCTTGTGAAGGATTGTAGGATCAATCACATACGCCTGCACCACTTCATAAATGGAGCCCAATGTCTGCAGTGACTTGAATGCTTTAAAACTATGAGAGGGCCAAACGATCTCCTGACTCCACTTTGTAATACCAGTGCACGCTAATGTGCGCTGGTATTACAAGTTTACAGCAATCCGAAGACGACCTCGCAAGAGCGCGCTTCCATAGACTCCTATGGAGCCTCGTTTTGATGCCATCACAGGTGGCATCAGAACCTCGCACAGCAAAGAGCTAAGTAGCGCAGCGATGGGCAGCGCCTAGCAAATATATATTTATATGCTGATATACATAAATATTTATGTGTATATACTCATATTAACACAAAAATATATGTATATACACATAGTAACACATAAATATATATGTATATACACATACTAACACATAAATATATATGTATATACTCATATTAACACAAAAATATATATGTATATACTCATATTAACACATAAATATATATGTATATACTGATATTAACACATAAATATATATGTATATACTCATATTAACACATAAATATATATTTCTTTCATGTAATTAGCAAGAGTCCATGAGCTAGTGACGTATGGGATATACATTCCTACCAGGAGGGGCAAAGTTTCCCAAACCTTAAAATGCCTATAAATACACCCCTCACCACACCCACAATTCAGTTTTACAAACTTTGCCTCCTATGGAGGTGGTGAAGTAAGTTTGTGCTAGATTCTACGTTGATATGCGCTCCGCAGCAAGTTGGAGCCTGGTTTTCCTCTCAGCGTGCAGTGAATGTCAGAGGGATGTGAGGAGAGTATTGCCTATTGAATGCAGTGATCTCCTTCTACGGGGTCTATTTCATAGGTTCTCTGTTATCGGTCGTAGAGATTCATCTCTTACCTCCCTTTTCAGATCGACGATATACTCTTATATATATACCATTACCTCTACTGATTCTCGTTTCAGTACTGGTTTGGCTTTCTACTATATGTAGATGAGTGTCCTGGGGTAAGTAAATCTTATTTTCTGTGACACTCTAAGCTATGGTTGGGCACTTTTATATAAAGTTCTAAATATATGTATTCAAACATTTATTTGCCTTGACTCAGGATGTTCAACGTTCCTTATTTCAGACAGTCAGTTTCATATTTGGGATAATGCATATGAATAAATCAATTTTTTCTTACCTTAAAATTTGACTTTTTCCCTGTGGGCTGTTAGGCTCGCGGGGGCTGAAAATGCTTCATTTTATTGCGTCATTCTTGGCGCAGACTTTTTTGGCGCAAATTTTTTTTTTCTGTTTCCGGCATCATACGTGACGCCGGAAGTTGCGTCATTTTTGACGTTCTTTTGCGCCAAAAGTGTCGGCGTTCCGGATGTGGCGTCATTTTTGGCGCCAAAAGCATTTAGGCGCCAAATAATGTGGGCGTCATTTTTGGCGCTAAAAAAATATGGGCGTCACTATTGTCTCCACATTATTTAAGTCTCATTATTTATTGCTTCTGGTTGCTAGAAGCTTGTTCACTGGCTTTTTTCCCATTCCTGAAACTGTCATTTAAGGAATTTGATCAATTTTGCTTTATATGTTGTTTTTTCTATTACATATTGCAAGATGTCCCACGTTGAAACTGAGTCAGAAGATACTTCTGGAAAATCGCTGCCTAGTGCTGGAGCTACCAAAGCTAAGTGTATCTGCTGTAAACTTATGGTATCTGTTCCTCCAGCTGTTGTTTGTACTGTTTGTCATGACAAACTTGTTAATGCAGATAATATTTCCTTTAGTACTGATACATTACCTGTTGCTGTTCCGTCAACATCTAATACTCAGAGTGTTCCTGATAACATAAGAGATTTTGTTTCTAAATCCATTAAGAAGGCTATGTCTGTTATTCCTCCTTCTAGTAAACGTAAAAAATCTTTTAAAACTTCTCATTTTTCAGATGAATTTTTAAATGAACATCATCATTCTGATTCTGATAATGGTTCTTCTGGTTCAGAGGATTCTGTCTCAGAGGTTGATGCTGATAAATCTTCATATTTATTTAAAATGGAATTTATTCGTTCTTTAATTAAAGAAGTCCTAATTGCATTAGAAATTGAGGATTCTGGTCCTCTTGATACTAAATCTAAACGTTTAGATAAGGTTTTTAAATCTCCTGTAGTTATTCCAGAAGTTTTTCCGGTCCCTGGTGCTATTTCTGAAGTAATTTCCAGGGAATGGAATAATTTGGGTAATTCATTTACTCCTTCTAAACGTTTTAAGCAATTATATCCTGTGCCATCTGACAGATTAGAATTTTTGGACAAAATCCCTAAGGTTGATGGGGCTGTCTCTACTCTTGCTAAGCGTACTACTATTCCTACTGCAGATGGTACTTCCTTTAAGGATCCTTTAGATAGGAAAAATGAATCCTTTCTAAGAAAAGCTTACTTGTGTTCAGGTAATCTTCTTAGACCTGCTATATCTTTAGCGGATGTTGCTGCAGCTTCAACTTTTTGGTTAGAAGCTTTAGCGCAACAAGTAACAGATCATAATTCTCATAGCATTATTATTCTTCTTCAACATGCTAATAATTTTATTTGTGATGCCATCTTTGATATCATTAGAGTTGATGTCAGGTATATGTCTCTAGCTATTTTAGCTAGAAGAGCTTTATGGCTTAAAACTTGGAATGCTGATATGTCTTCTAAGTCTACTCTGCTTTCCCTTTCTTTCCAGGGTAATAAATTGTTTGGTTCTCAGTTGGATTCTATTATCTCAACTGTTACTGGAGGGAAAGGAACTTTTTTACCACAGGATAAAAAATCTAAAGGTAAATTTAGGTCTAATAATCGTTTTCGTTCCTTTCGTCACAACAAGGAACAAAAGCCTGATCCTTCATCCTCAGGAGCGGTATCAGTTTGGAAACCATCTCCAGTCTTTAATAAATCCAAGCCTTTTAGAAAATTAAAGCCAGCTCCTAAGTCCACATGAAGGTGCGGCCCTCATTCCAGCTCAGCTGGTAGGGGGCAGATTACGTTTTTTCAAAGAAATTTGGATCAATTCCGTTCACAATCTTTGGATTCAGAACATTGTTTCAGAAGGTTACAGAATTGGCTTCAAGATAAGGCCTCCTGCAAAGAGATTTTTTCTTTCCCGTGTCCCAGTAAACCCAGCGAAGGCTCAAGCATTTCTGAAATGTGTTTCAGATTTAGAGTTGGCTGGAGTAATTATGCCAGTTCCAGTTCTGGAACAGGGACTGGGGTTTTATTCAAATCTCTTCATTGTACCAAAGAAGGAGAATTCCTTCAGACCAGTTCTGGATCTAAAAATATTGAATCGTTATGTAAGGATACCAACATTCAAAATGGTAAATGTAAGGACTATCATGCCTTTTGTTCAGCAAGGGCATTATATGTCTACAATAGATTTACAGGATGCATATCTGCATATTCCGATTCATCCAGATCACTATCAGTTTCTGAGATTCTCTTTCCTAGACAAGCATTACCAGTTTGTGGCTCTGCCGTTTGGCCTAGCTACAGCTCCAAGAATTTTTACAAAGGTTCTCGGTGCCCTTCTGTCTGTAATCAGAGAACAGGGTATTGTGGTATTTCCTTATTTGGACGATATCTTGGTACTTACTCAGTCTTCACATTTAGCAGAATCTCATACGAATCGACTTGTGTTGTTTCTTCAAGATCATGGTTGGAGGATCAATTTACCAAAAAGTTCATTGATTCCTCAGACACGGGTAACCTTTTTAGGTTTCCAGATAGATTCAGTGTCCATGACTCTATCTTTGACAGACAAGAGACGTCTAAAATTGATATCAGCTTGTCGAAACCTTCAGTCACAATCATTCCCTTCGGTAGCCTTATGCATGGAAATTCTAGGTCTTATGACTGCTGCATCGGACGCAATCCCCTTTGCTCGTTTTCACATGCGACCTCTTCAGCTCTGTATGCTGAACCAGTGGTGCAGGGATTACACAAAGATATCTCAATTAATATCTTTAAAACCGATTTACGACACTCTCTGACGTGGTGGACAGATGACCATCGTTTAGTTCAGGGGGCTTCTTTTGTTCTTCCGACCTGGACTGTAATTTCAACAGATGCAAGTCTTACAGGTTGGGGAGCTGTGTGGGGGTCTCTGACAGCACAAGGGGTTTGGGAATCTCAGGAGGTGAGATTACCGATCAATATTTTGGAACTCCGTGCAATTTTCAGAGCTCTTCAGTCTTGGCATCTTCTAAAGAGAGAATCGTTCATTTGTTTTCAGACAGACAATGTCACAACTGTGGCATACATCAATCATCAAGGAGGGACTCACAGTCCTCTGGCTATGAAAGAAGTATCTCGAATTCTGGTATGGGCGGAATCCAGCTCCTGTCTAGTTTCTGCGGTTCATATCCCAGGTATAGACAATTGGGAAGCGGATTATCTCAGTCGCCAAACATTATATCCGGGCGAATGGTCTCTTCACCCAGAGGTATTTCTTCAGATTGTTCAAATGTGGGGACTTCCAGAAATAGATCTGATGGCCTCTCATCTAAACAAGAAACTTCCCAGGTATCTGTCCAGATCCAGGGATCCTCAAGCGGAAGCAGTGGATGCATTGTCACTTCCTTGGAAGTATCATCCTGCCTATATCTTTCCGCCTCTAGTTCTTCTTCCAAGAGTAATCTCCAAGATTCTGAAGGAATGCTCGTTTGTTCTGCTGGTAGCTCCAGCATGGCCTCACAGGTTTTGGTATGCGGATCTTGTCCGGATGGCCTCTTGCCAACCGTGGACTCTTCCGTTAAGGCCAGACCTTCTGTCGCAAGGTCCTTTTTTCCATCAGGATCTCAAATCCTTAAATTTAAAGGTATGGAGATTGAACGCTTGATTCTTAGTCAAAGAGGTTTCTCTGACTCTGTGATTAATACTATGTTACAGGCTCGTAAATCTGTATCTAGGGAGATATATTATAGAGTCTGGAAGACTTATATTTCTTGGTGTCTTTCTCATCATTTTTCCTGGCATTCTTTTAGAATTCCGAGAATTTTACAGTTTCTTCAGGATGGTTTGGATAAAGGTTTGTCTGCAAGTTCCTTGAAAGGACAAATCTCTGTTCTTTCTGTTCTTTTTCACAGAAAGATTGCTAATCTTCCTGATATTCATTGTTTTGTACAAGCTTTGGTTCGTATAAAACCTGTCATTAAGTCAATTTCTCCTCCTTGGAGTTTGAATTTGGTTCTGGGGGCTCTTTAAGCTCCTCCGTTTGAACCTATACATTCATTGGACATTAAATTACTTTCTTGGAAAGTTTTGTTCCTTTTGGCCATCTCTTCTGCCAGAAGAGTTTCTGAATTATCTGCTCTTTCTTGTGAGTCTCCTTTTCTGATTTTTCATCAGGATAAGGTGGTGTTGCGAACTTCTTTTCAATTTTTACCTAAGTTTGTGAATTCCAACAACATTAGTAGAGAAATTGTGGTTCCTTCATTATGTCCTAATCCTAAGAATTCTAAGGAGAAATCATTGCATTCTTTGGATGTAGTTAGAGCTTTGAAATATTGTGTTGAAGCTACTAAGAATTTCCCAAAGACTTCTAGTCTATTTGTTATCTTTTCCGGTTCTAGGAAAGGTCAGAAGGCCTCTGCCATTTCTTTGGCATCTTGGTTGAAATCTTTAATTCATCATGCTTATGTCGAGTCGGGTAAAACTCCGCCTCAAAGGATTACAGCTCATTCTACTAGGTCAGTTTCTACTTCCTGGGCGTTTAGGAATGAAGCTTTGGTTGATCAGATTTGCAAAGCAGCAACTTGGTCTTCTTTGCATGCTTTTACTAAATTCTACCATTTTGATGTGTTTTCTTCTTCTGAAGCTGTCTTTGGTAGAAAAGTACTTCAGGCAGCTGTTTCAGTTTGAATCTTCTGCTTATATTTTCAGTTTTTTTCTTTATAAGATTTAAGCTTTATTTTTGGGTGTGGATTTTTTTCAGCGGAATTGGCTGTCTTTATTTTATCCCTCCCTCTCTAGTGACTCTTGCGTGGAAGATCCACATCTTGGGTAGTCATTATCCCATACGTCACTAGCTCATGGACTCTTGCTAATTACATGAAAGAAAACATAATTTATGTAAGAACTTACCTGATAAATTCATTTCTTTCATATTAGCAAGAGTCCATGAGGCCCACCCTTTTTTTGGTGGTTATGATTTTTTTGTATAAAGCACAATTATTCCAATTCCTTATATTTATGCTTCGCAATTTTTTCTTATCACCCCACTTCTTGGCTATTCGTTAAACTGATTTGTGGTTGTGGTTAGACATGTGCACCGCTAAAAAATTCGGTTCGTTTTCGGTTCGGACCGATTCGGACTTTTCGAATTTCGTTTCGGATCGAATCTGATTCGGCAAAATTTGAATAAATTCGTTTCGGATTTATTCGGATCCGAATAAATTCGTTTCGGATTTATTCGGATTCGGCTGAATTCGGTTCTATTCCGTTCCGAAATTCGGTATGTTTTTAGTACACTAACACCCATTTAGTACACTAAGTCACTAACACCCATAAACTACCTATGAACCACTAAACCGAGGCCCCCTCACATTGCAAACCCTATAATAACATTATTTAACCCCTAATCTGCCGATCGGATATCGCCGCCGCCTACATTATAGCTATTAACCCCTAATCTGCTGTCCCTAACACCGCCGACCCCTACATTATAGTTATTAACCCCTAATCTGCCTCCCCCAACGTCGCCGCAATCTAACTACAAGTATTAACCCCTAATCTGCCGACCCGATATCGCCGCCGCCTACATTATAGCTATTAACCCCTAATCTGCTGTCCCTAACACCGCCGACCCCTACATTATAGTTATTAACCCCTAATCTGCCTCCCCCAACGTCGCCGCAATCTAACTACAAGTATTAACCCCTAATCTGCCGACCCGATATCGCCGCCGCCTACATTATAGCTATTAACCCCTAATCTGCTGTCCCTAACACCGCCGACCCCTACATTATAGTTATTAACCCCAAATCTGCCTCCCCCCAACGTCGCCGCAATCTAACTACAAGTATTAACCCCTAATCTGCCGACCCGATATCGCCGCCGCCTACATTATAGCTATTAACCCCTAATCTGCTGTCCCTAACACCGCCGACCCCTACATTATAGTTATTAACCCCTAATCTGCCTCCCCCCAACGTCGCCACAATCTAACTACAAGTATTAACCCCTAATCTGCCGACCGCAAATCGCCGCCACTATAATAAATGTATTAACCCCTAAACCGCCGCACTCCCGCCTCGCAAACACTATAATACATTTTATTAACCCCTAATCTGCCCTCCCTAACATTGCCGCCACCTACCTACAATTATTAACCCCTAATCTCCCGCCCCCATCGTCGCCGCTACTATAATAAGGTTATTAACCCCTAAACCTAAATCTAACCCTAACACTAACACCCCCTAACTTAAATATAATTTAAATAAAACGAAATAAGTTTACTATAGTTAAATAAATGAATCCTATTTAAAACTAAAGACTTACCTGTAAAATAAACCCTAAGATAGCTGCAATATAACTAATAGTTACATTGTAGCTATTTTAGGATTTATTTTTATTTTACAGGCAACTTTGTATTTATTTTAACTAGGTACAATAGTTATTAAATAGTTAATAACTATTTAATAACTACCTAGCTAAAATAAATACAAATTTACCTGTAAAATAAATCCTAACCTAAGTTACACTAACACCTAACACTACACTATCATTAAATTAACTAAATAAATGAATCATATTTAAAACAAAATACTTACCTGTAAAATAAACCCTAAAATAGCTGCAATATAACTAATAGTTACATTGTAGCTATTTTAGCATTTATATTTATTTTACAGGCAACTTTGTATTTATTTTAACTAGGTACAAAAGCTATTAAATAGTTATTGACTAATTAATAGCTACCTAGTTAAAATAATTACAAAATTACCTGTAAAATAAATCCTAACCTAAGTTACAATTAAACCTAACACTACACTGTCATTAAATAAATTAACTACAAGTACCTACAATTATCTACAATTAAATAAACTAAAGTACAAAACCCCCCCACTAAATTACAAAAAAAAACAAACACTAAATTACAAAAAATAAAAAAATATTACAAGAATTTTAAACTAATTACACCTAATCTAAGCCCCCTAATAAAATAACAAAGCCCCCCAAAATAAAAAAAATGCCCTACCCTATACTAAATTACAAAAGTTAACAGCTCTATTACCTTACCAGCCCTGAACAGGGCCCTTTGCGGGGCATGCCCCAAAGAAAACAGCTCTTTTGCCTGTAAAAAAAAAAACACAATCCCCCCCCCACATTACAACCCACCACCCACATACCCCGACTCTAACCCAAACCCCCCTTAAATAAACCTAACACTACCCCCCTGAAGATCTCCCTACCTTGAGTCGTGTTCACCCAGCCGGGCCGAAGTCTTCATCCGATGGGGCAGAAGAGGACATCCAGACCGGCAGAAGTCTTCATCCAAGCTGGGCAAGAAGAGGTCTTCCATCCATCATACAAGTACCAAAATACAAACAAACACTAAATTACAAAAAATAATAAAATATTACAATAATTTTAAACTAATTACACCTAATCTAAGCCCCCTACTAGCTATTAATATAGCTTCAATATAACTAATAGTTACATTGTAGCTATTTTAGGATTTATATTTATTTTACAGGCAACTTTGTATTTATTTTAACTAGGTACAATAGCTATTAAATAGTTAATAACTATTTAATAACTACCTGGCTAAAATAAATACAAATTTACCTGTAAAATAAATCATAACCTAAGTTACAATTACACCTAACACTACACTATCATTAAATTAACTAAATAAATGAATCCTATATAAAACTAAAGACTTACCTGTAAAATAAACCCTAATATAGCTGCAATATAACTAATAGTTACATTGTAGCTATTTTAGCATTTATATTTATTGTACAGGCAACTTTGTATTTATTTTAACTAGGTACAATAGCTATTAAATAGATATTTACTGTTTAATAGCTACCTAGTTAAAATAATTACAAAATTACCTGTAAAATAAATCCTAACCTAAGTTACAATTAAACCTAACACTACACTATCATTAAATAAATTAACTACAAGTACCTACAATTAAATACAATTAAAAAACTAAACTAAAGTACAAACCCCCCCCCACTAAATTACAAAAAATAAAAAAATATTACAAGAATTTTAAACTAATTACACCTAATCTAAGCCCCCTAATAAAATAACAAAGCCCCCCAAAATAAAAAAAATGCCCTACCCTATACTAAATTACAAAAGTTAACAGCTCTATTACCTTACCAGCCCTGAACAGGGCCTTTTGCGGGGCATGCCCCAAAGAAAACATCTCTTTTGCCTGTAAAAAAAAACACAATCCCCCCCCCCCACATTACAACCCACCACCCACATACCCCTACTCTAACCCAAACCCCCCTTAAATAAACCTAACACTACCCCCCTGAAGATCTCCCTACCTTGAGTCGTGTTCACCCAGCCGGGCCGAAGTCTTCATCCGATGGGGCAGAAGAGGACATCCAGACCGGCAGAAGTCTTCATCCAAGCGGGGCAAGAAGAGGTCTTCCATCCATCAGAAAAGTACAAAAAAACAAACAAACACTAAATTAGCAAAAATAATAAAATATTGCAATAATTTTAAACTAATTACACCTAATCTAAGCCCCCTACTAGCTATTAATATAGCTACAATATAACTAATAGTTACATTGTAGCTATTTTAGGATTTATATTTATTTTACAGGCAACTTTGTATTTATTTTAACTAGGTACAATAGCTATTAAATAGTTAATAACTACCTAGCTAAAATAAATACAAATTTACCTGTAAAATAAACCCTAACCTAAGTTACAATTACACCTAACACTACACTGTCATTAAATTAACTAAATAAATTAATCCTATATAAAACTAAATACTTACCTGTAAAATAAACCCTAATATAGCTACAATATAACTAATAGTTACATTGTAGCTATTTTAGCATTTATATTTATTTTACAGGCAACTTTGTATTTATTTTAACTAGGTACAATAGCTATTAAATAGATATTTACTGTTTAATAGCTACCTAGTTAAAATAATTACAAAATTACCTGTAAAATAAATCCTAACCTAAGTTACTATTAAACCTAACACTACACTATCATTAAATAAATTAACTACAAGTACCTACAATTAAATACAATGAAATAAACTAAACTAAAGTACAAAAAAAACAAACACTAAATTACAAAAAATAAAAAAAATTACAAGAATTTTAAACTAATTACACCTAATCTAAGCCCCCTAATAAAATAACAAAGCCCCCCAAAATAAAAAAATGCCCTACCCTATACTAAATTACAAAAGTAATCAGCTCTATTACCTTACCAGCCCTTAAAAGGGCCTTTTGCGGGGGCATGCCCCAAAGAAAACAGCTCTTTTGCCTGTAAAAAAAAACACAATACCCCCCCCCCACATTACAACCCACCACCCACATACCCCTACTCTAACCCAAACCCCCCTTAAATAAACCTAACACTACCCCCCTGAAGATCTCTCTACCGTGTCTTCACCCAGCGGGCCGAAGTCTTCATCCGATGGGGCAGAAGAGGACATCCAGACCGGCAGAAGTCTTCATCCAAGCGGGGCAAGAAGAGGTCTTCCATCCATCAGAAGTCTTGATCCAGGCGGCATCTTCTCTGTTCATCCATCCGGAGCGGAGCGGCAGCATCCTGAAGACATCCCACGCAGAGCATCCTCTTCTTTCTTGATCCGACGACTAGGTGACTGTACCTTTAAGTGACGTCATCCAAGATGGCGTCCCTTGAATTCCGATTGGCTGATAGGATTCTATCAGCCAATCGGAATTAAGGTAGGAAAAATCTGATTGGCTGATTCAATCAGCCAATCAGATTCAAGTTGAATCCGATTGGCTGATCCAATCAGCCAATCAGATTGAGCTCGCATTCTATTGGCTGATCGGAACAGCCAATAGAATGCGAGGTCAATCTGATTGGCTGATTCCATCAGCCAATCGGATTGAACTTGAATCTGATTGGCTGATTAAATCAGCCAATCAGATTTTTCCTACCTTAATTCCGATTGGCTGATAGAATCCTATCAGCCAATCGGAATTCAAGGGACGCCATCTTGGATGACGTCACTTAAAGGTACAGTCACCTAGTCGTCGGATCAAGAAAGAAGAGGATGCTCTGCGTGGGATGTCTTCAGGATGCTGCCGCTCCGCTCCGGATGGATGAACAGAGAAGATGCCACCTGGATCAAGACTTCTGATGGATGGAAGACCTCTTCTTGCCCCGCTTGGATGAAGACTTCTGCCGGTCTGGATGTCCTCTTCTGCCCCATCGGATGAAGACTTCGGCCCGCTGGGTGAAGACACGGTAGAGAGATCTTCAGGGGGGTAGTGGTAGGTTTATTTAAGGGGGGTTTGGGTTAGAGTAGGGGTATGTGGGTGGTGGGTTGTAATGTGGGGGGGGGTATTGTGTTTTTTTTTACAGGCAAAAGAGCTGTTTTCTTTGGGGCATGCCCCCGCAAAAGGCCCTTTTAAGGGCTGGTAAGGTAATAGAGCTGATTACTTTTGTAATTTAGTATAGGGTAGGGCATTTTTTTATTTTGGGGGGCTTTGTTATTTTATTAGGGGGCTTAGATTAGGTGTAATTAGTTTAAAATTCTTGTAATTTTTTTTATTTTTTGTAATTTAGTGTTTGTTTTTTTTGTACTTTAGTTTAGTTTATTTCATTGTATTTAATTGTAGGTACTTGTAGTTAATTTATTTAATGATAGTGTAGTGTTAGGTTTAATAGTAACTTAGGTTAGGATTTATTTTACAGGTAATTTTGTAATTTTTTTAACTAGGTAGCTATTAATTAGTCAATAACTATTTAATAGCTATTGTACCTAGTTAAAATAAATACAAAGTTGCCTGTAAAATAAATATAAATGCTAAAATAGCTACAATGTAACTATTAGTTATATTGTAGCTATATTAGTGTTTATTTTACAGGTAAGTATTTAGTTTTATATAGGATTAATTTATTTAGTTAATTTAATGACAGTGTAGTGTTAGGTGTAATTGTAACTTAGGTTAGGGTTTATTTTACAGGTAAATTTGTATTTATTTTAGCTAGGTAGTTATTAACTATTTAATAGCTATTGTACCTAGTTAAAATAAATACAAAGTTGCCTGTAAAATAAATATAAATCCTAAAATAGCTACAATGTAACTATTAGTTATATTGTAGCTATATTAATAGCTAGTAGGGGGCTTAGATTAGGTGTAATTAGTTTAAAATTATTGTAATATTTTATTATTTTTGCTAATTTAGTGTTTGTTTGTTTTTTTGTACTTTTCTGATGGATGGAAGACCTCTTCTTGCCCCGCTTGGATGAAGACTTCTGCCGGTCTGGATGTCCTCTTCTGCCCCATCGGATGAAGACTTCGGCCCGGCTGGGTGAACACGACTCAAGGTAGGGAGATCTTCAGGGGGGTAGTGTTAGGTTTATTTAAGGGGGGTTTGGGTTAGAGTAGGGGTATGTGGGTGGTGGGTTGTAATGTGGGGGGAGGGATTGTGGTTTTTTTTTACAGGCAAAAGAGCTGTTTTCTTTGGGGCATGCCCCGCAAAGGGCCCTGTTCAGGGCTGGTAAGGTAATAGAGCTGTTAACTTTTGTAATTTAGTATAGGTTAGGGCATTTTTTTATTTTGGGGGGCTTTGTTATTTTATTAGGGGGCTTAGATTAGGTGTAATTAGTTTAAAATTCTTGTAATATTTTTTTATTTTTTGTAATTTAGTGGGGGGGGGGTTTGTACTTTAGTTTAGTTTTTTTAATTGCATTTAATTGTAGGTACTTGTAGTTAATTTATTTAATGATAGTGTAGTGTTAGGTTTAATTGTAACTTAGGTTAGGATTTATTTTACAGGTAATTTTGTAATTATTTTAACTAGGTAGCTATTAAATAGTCAATATCTATTTAATAGCTATTGAACCTAGTTAAAATGAATACAAAGTTGCCTGTACAATAAATATAAATGCTAAAATAGCTACAATGTAACTATTAGTTATATTGCAGCTATATTAGGGTTTATTTTACAGGTAAGTCTTTAGTTTTATTTAGGATTCATTTATTTAGTTAATTTAATGATAGTGTAGTGTTAGGTGTAATTGTAACTTAGGTTATGATTTATTTTACAGGTAAATTTGTATTTATTTTAGCTAGGTAGTTATTAAATAGTTATTAACTATTTAATAACTATTGTACCTAGTTAAAATAAATACAAAGTTGCCTGTAAAATACATATAAATCCTAAAATAGCTACAATGTAACTATTAGTTATATTGAAGCTATATTAATAGCTAGTAGGGGGCTTAGATTAGGTGTAATTAGTTTAAAATTATTGTAATATTTTATTATTTTTGGTAATTTAGTGTTTGTTTGTATTTTGGTACTTGTATGATGGATGGAAGACCTCTTCTTGCCCCGCTTGGATGAAGACTTCTGCCGGGCTGGATGTCCTCTTCTGCCCCATCGGATGAAGACTTCGGCCCGGCTGGGTGAACACGACTCAAGGTAGGGAGATCTTCAGGGGGGTAGTGTTAGGTTTATTTAAGGGGGGTTTGGGTTAGAGTAGGGGTATGTGGGTGGTGGGTTGTAATGTGGGGGGGGGGATTGTGTTTTTTTTTACAGGCAAAAGAGCTGTTTTCTTTGGGGCATGCCCCGCAAAGGGCCCTGTTCAGGGCTGGTAAGGTAATAGAGCTGTTAACTTTTGTAATTTAGTATAGGGTAGGGCATTTTTTTTTATTTTGGGGGGCTTTGTTATTTTATTAGGGGGCTTAGATTAGGTGTAATTAGTTTAAAATTCTTGTAATATTTTTTTATTTTTTGTAATTTAGTGTTTGTTTTTTTTTGTAATTTAGTGGGGGGGTTTTGTACTTTAGTTTATTTAATTGTAGATAATTGTAGGTACTTGTAGTTAATTTATTTAATGACAGTGTAGTGTTAGGTTTAATTGTAACTTAGGTTAGGATTTATTTTACAGGTAATTTTGTAATTATTTTAACTAGGTAGCTATTAATTAGTCAATAACTATTTAATAGCTATTGTACCTAGTTAAAATAAATACAAAGTTGTCTGTAAAATAAATATAAATGCTAAAATAGCTACAATGTAACTATTAGTTATATTGCAGCTATATTAGGGTTTATTTTACAGGTAAGTATTTTGTTTTAAATATGATTCATTTATTTAGTTAATTTAATGATAGTGTAGTGTTAGGTGTTAGTGTAACTTAGGTTAGGATTTATTTTACAGGTAAATTTGTATTTATTTTAGCTAGGTAGTTATTAAATAGTTAGTAACTATTTAATAACTATTGTACCTAGTTAAAATAAATACAAAGTTGCCTGTAAAATAAAAATAAATCCTAAAATAGCTACAATGTAACTATTAGTTATATTGCAGCTATCTTAGGGTTTATTTTACAGGTAAGTCTTTAGTTTTAAATAGGATTCATTTATTTAACTATAGTAAACTTATTTCGTTTTATTTAAATTATATTTAAGTTAGGGGGTGTTAGTGTTAGGGTTAGATTTAGGTTTAGGGGTTAATAACCTTATTATAGTAGCGGCGACGATGGGGGCGGGAGATTAGGGGTTAATAATTGTAGGTAGGTGGCGGCAATGTTAGGGAGGGCAGATTAGGGGTTAATAAAATGTATTATAGTGTTTGCGAGGCGGGAGTGCGGCGGTTTAGGGGTTAATACATTTATTATAGTGGCGGCGATTTGCGGTCGGCAGATTAGGGGTTAATACTTGTAGTTAGATTGTGGCGACGTTGGGGGAGGCAGATTAGGGGTTAATAACTATAATGTAGGGGTCGGCGGTGTTAGGGACAGCAGGTTAGGGGTTAATAGTTATAATGTAGGCGGCGGCGATATCGGGTCGGCAGATTAGGGGTTAATACTTGTAGTTAGATTGCGGCGACGTTGGGGGGAGGCAGATTAGGGGTTAATAACTATAATGTAGGGGTCGGCGGTGTTAGGGACAGCAGATTAGGGGTTAATAGTTATAATGTAGGCGGCGGCGATATCGGGTCGGCAGATTAGGGGTTAATACTTGTAGTTAGATTGCGGCGACGTTGGGGGGAGGCAGATTAGGGGTTAATAACTATAATGTAGGGGTCGGCGGTGTTAGGGACAGCAGATTAGGGGTTAATAGCTATAATGTAGGCGGCGGCGATATCGGGTCGGCAGATTAGGGGTTAATACTTGTAGTTAGATTGCGGCGACGTTGGGGGGGGCAGATTAGGGGTTAATAACTATAATGTAGGGGTCGGCGGTGTTAGGGACAGCAGATTAGGGGTTAATAGCTATAATGTAGGCGGCGGCGATATCGGGTCGGCAGATTAGGGGTTAATAAAATAATGCAGGTGTCAGCGATAGCGGAGGCAGCAGATTAGGGGTTAATAAGTGTTAGATTAGGGGTGTTTAGAGACTCGGGGTACATGTTAGGGTGTTAGGTGCAGACTTAGTGTTTCCCCATAGGAAACAATGGGGCTGCGGTGTTAGTTTTTTTTCAGCCGAAACTCCCATTGTTTCCTATGGGGAAATGCCGAATCTTAACGAGCTAATTCGGATTTATTCGGAGATACGGCAGCTATTTCGGATTCATTCGGTAGATTCGGAAGTATTTTAATTCGGAAATCCGAATCGATCCGAATCTCCGAATTTACCGAATTTACCGAATTTCCGAATTAATCCGAAACGAACCGCACATGTCTAGTTTTGGTGAGGGGTGTATTTATAGGCATTTTGAGGTTTGGGAAACTTTGCCCCTCCTGGTAGGATGTATATCCCATACGTCACTAGCTCATGGACTCTTGCTAATATGAAAGAAATGAATTTATCAGGTAAGTTCTTACATAAATTATGTTGTATATACTCATATTAACACAAATATATATGTATATACTCATATTAACACAAATATATATGTATATACTCATATAAACACAAATATATATGTATATACTGATATTAACACAAATATATATGTATATACTCATATTAACACAAAAATATATGTATATACTCATATTAACACATAAATATATATGTATATACTCATATTAACACATAAATATATATGTATATACTGATATTAACACAAATATATATGTATATACTCATATTAACACAAATATATATGTATATACTCATATTAACACAAATATATATGTATATACTGATATTAACACAAATATATATGTATATACTCATATTAACACAAATATATATGTATATACTCATATTAACACAAATATATATGTATATACTCTGATTAACACATAAATATATATGTATATACTCATATTAACACAAATATATATGTATATATTCATATTAACACATAAATATATCTGTATATACACATAGTAACACATAAATATATATGTATATACACATACTAACACATATATATATATGTATATACTCATATTAACACATAAATATATATGTATATACTCATATTAACACAAATATATATGTATATATTCATATTAACACATAAATATATCTGTATATACACATAGTAACACATAAATATATCTGTATATACACATAGTAACATAAATATATATGTATATACACATACTAACACATAAATATATATGTATATACTCATATTAACACATAAATATATATGTATATACTCATATTAACACAAATATATATGAATATATTCATATTAACACATAAATATATCTGTATATACTCATATTAACACAAATATATATGTATATACTCATAGTAACACATAAATATATCTGTATATACACATACTAACACATAAATATATATGTATATACACATACTAACACATAAATATATCTGTATATACACATACTAACACATAAATATATATGTATATACTCATATTAACACAAATATATATGTATATACACATAGTAACACATAAATATATATGTATATACACATACTAACACATAAATATATCTGTATATACACATACTAACACATAAATATATATGTATATACACATAATAACACATAAATATATATGTATATATTCATAGTAACACATAAATATATATGTATATACTCATATTAACACAAATATATATGTATATACTGATATTAACACAAATATATATGTATATACACATATTAACACAAATGTATATGTATATACACATAGTAACACATAAATATATATGTATATACACATACTAACACATAAATATATCTGTATATACACATACTAACACATAAATATATATGTATATACACATACTAACACATAAATATATATGTATATACTCATATTAACACAAATATATATGTATATATTCATAGTAACACATAAATATATATGTATATACTCATATTAACACAAATATATATGTATATACTCGTAGTAACACATAAATATATCTGTATATACACATACTAACACATAAATATATATGTATATACTCATATTAACACATAAATATATATGTATATAAGCATAGTAACACATAAATATATATGTATATACTCATATTAACACAAATATATATGTATATACTCGTAGTAACACATAAATATATCTGTATATACACATACTAACACATAAATATATATGTATATACTCATATTAACACATAAATATATATGTATATAAGCATATACATATATATTTACAACCGCAATGTAAAGGCACTTTTGTGTGCCGTTTTTTTTTTAATACCCCACTCCCACCAACTTTAAAGCCCCAAAACTGCTTAGTGAATTTTTTTTTATTTTAAAAATAAAAAACTATAATTCCCTCTATTTTGAGGACATTTGGGGCACTTTCAGGTTAATTTTTGGAGCACTAATTGCTACCGCAAAGTCACGGTAGCAATAACCAGCCAGTTGCACTTCCGCAAACTGGCATAGTTGTCTGTTTGCAGCAGCGCAATAATTTAGCACTTCACTTATAATCTAGCCCACTACGTACTATAATACCTACACAACATTGTAGATAACATTCATGATAAACATCAATCGAAAGGGATATAAATGTCACAGTGTTCTGCACAGAAACATTTGTCAGTCGGGTGGCATTATGAAGTGACGGGGTGAGGGCCGTGTAATACTTTGTTATATTATAACATTTTCTGCTATCCAAAGCACAAATGAATGGCATAATTTAACATAAATGTATTTAATGATAATTTGTACAATAAACACTGAAATATTTTACTATTAGCTCATTTTAACTTAATATTGGCTTAAAGGGACAGTCAACACCATTATTGTTGTTGTTTAAATATATATATATAATCCCTTTATTACCCAATCCACAGTTTTGCATAAACAACACAGTTACATTAATATATTTTTTACCTCTATAATTACCTTGTATCTAAGCCTCTGCAGACTGCCCCCTTATCTCAGTTCTTTTGACAGACTTGCATTTTAGCCAATCAGTGCTCACTCCTAGGTATCTTCACGTGTGTTAGCAAGTTATCTATATGAAACACATGAACTAACGCCCTCTAGTGGTGAAAAACTGTCAGATTAGATGCGGCCTTCAAAATCTAAGGCCTAGATTTGGAGTTTGGCGGTAGAAGGGCTGTTAACGCTCCGCGGGTTTTTTTCTGGCCGCACCATAAAATTAACTCTGGTATCGAGAGTCCCAAAAAATGCTGCGTTAGGCTCCAAAAAAGGAGCGTAGAGCATTTTTACCGCAAATGCAACTCTCGATACCAGAGTTGCTTACGGACGCGGCCAGCCTCAAAAACGTGCTCGTGCACGATTCTCCCATAGGAAACAATGGGGCTGTCTGAGCTGAAAAAAAACCTAACACCTGCAAAAAAGCAGCGTTCAGCTCCTAACGCAGCCCCATTGTTTCCTATGGGGAAACACTTCCTACGTCTGCACCTAACACTCTAACATGTACCCCGAGTCTAAACACCCCTACCCTTACACTTATTAACCCCTAATCTGCCGCCCCCGCTATCGCTGACCCCTGCATTATATTATTAACCCCTAATCTTCCGCTCCGTAAACCGCCGCAATTTACATTATCCCTATGTACCCCTAATCTGCTGCCCCTAACACCGCCGACCCCTATATTATATTTATTAACCCCTAACCTGCCCCCCACAAAATCGCCGCCAGCTACTTACAATAATTAACCCCTAATCTGCCGAGCGGACCTGAGCGCTACTATAATAAAGTTATTAACCCCTAATCCGCCTCACTAACCCTATCATAAATAGTATTAACCCCTAATCTGCCCTCCCTAACATCGCCGACACCTAACTTCAATTATTGACCCCTAATCTGCCGACCGGAGCTCATCGCTACTATAATAAATGGATTAACCCCTAAAGCTAAGTCTAACCCTAACACTAACACCCCCCTAACTTAAATATAATTTAAATCTAACGAAATTAATTAACTCTTATTAAATAAATTATTCCTATTTAAAGCTAAATACTTACCTGTAAAATACATCCTAATATAGCTACAATATAAATTATAATTATATTGTAGCTATTTTAGGATTAATATTTATTTTACAGGCAACTTTGTAATTATTTTAACCAGGTACGATAGCTATTAAATAGTTAAGAACTATTTAATAGTTACCTAGTTAAAATAATAACAAAATTACCTGTAAAATAAATCCTAACCTAAGTTATAATTAAACCTAACACTACCCTATCAATAAATTAATTAAATAAAATACCTACAATTACCTACAATTAACCTAACACTACACTTTCAATAAATAAATTAAATACATTTGCTACAAATAACTACAATTACATAAACTAACTAAAGTACAAAAAATAAAAAAGAACTAAGTTACAAAAAATAAAAAAATATTTACAAACATCAGAAAAATATTACAACAATTTTAAACTAATTACACCTACTCTAAACCCCCTAATAAAATAACAAAGACCCCCAAAATAAAAAAATGCCCTACCCTATTCTAAATTAATAGAGTTAAAAGCTCTTTTACCTTACCAGCCCTGAACAGGGCCCTTTGTGGGGCATGCCCCAAGAAAATCAGCTCTTTTGCCTGTAAAAAAAAACATACAATACCCCCCCCCCAACATTACAACCCACCACCCACATACCCCTAATCTAACCCAAACCCCCCTTAAATAAACCTAACACTAAGCCCCTGAAGATCTTCCTACCTTGTCTTCACCATCCAGGTATCACCGATCCGTCCTGGCATCCGGTGCTGAAGAGGTCCAGAAGAGGCTCCAAAGTCTTCCTCCTATCCGGCAAGAAGAGGACATCCGGACCGGAAAACATCTTCATCCAAGCGGCATCTTCGATCTTCTTCCATCCGGTCGGAGCGGGTCCATCTTGAAGCAGCCGACGCGGATCCATCCTCTTCTTCCGGCGTCTCCCGACGAATGACGGTTCCTTTAAGGGACGTCATCCAAGATGGCGTCCCTCGAATTCCGATTGGCTGATAGGATTCTATCAGCCAATCGGAATTAAGGTAGGAATATTCTGATTGGCTGATGGAATCAGCCAATCAGAATCAAGTTCAATCCGATTGGCTGATCCAATCAGCCAATCAGATTGAGCTCGCATTCTATTGGCTGTTCCGATTAGGGGTACATAGGGATAATGTAAATTGCGGCGGTTTACGGAGCGGAAGATTAGGGGTTAATAATATAATGCAGGGGTCAGCGATAGCGGGGGGTGGCAGATTAGGGGTTAATAAGTGTAAGGGTAGGGGTGTTTAGACTCGGGGTACATGTTAGAGTGTTAGGTGCAGACGTAGGAAGTGTTTCCCCATAGGAAACAATGGGGCTGCGTTAGGAGCTGAACGCTGCTTTTTTGCAGGTGTTAGGTTTTTTTTCAGCTCAGACAGCCCCATTGTTTCCTATGGGAGAATCGTGCACGAGCACGTTTTTGAGGCTGGCCGCGTCCGTAAGCAACTCTGGTATCGAGAGTTGCATTTGCGGTAAAAATGCTCTACGCTCCTTTTTTGGAGCCTAACGCAGCATTTTTTGGGACTCTCGATACCAGAGTTAATTTTATGGTGCGGCCAGAAAAAAGCCAGCGTAGCGTTAACAGCCCATCTACCGCCAAACTCCAAATCTAGGCCTTAAAGAAATTAGCATATGAACCTCCTAGAATAAACGTTCAACTAAGAATACCAAGAGAACAAAGCAAAAATGGTGATAAAAGTAAATTGGAAAGTTGTTTAAAATAACATGCTCTATTTGAATCATGAACATTTATTTTGGACTTGACTGTCCCTTTAAATTATAGCTGGGTGGTCAGGAAAATCAGCTGAGTGGTGTGCCCATTAAATAGGTCCAGGGAAGAACACTGGGACATTTTCTATATGCACATAGTATATATCAGCAGAGATATGGTCTTACTGTGTGAATCTCACCTGCCATTGCTAGTGAATATACAGGCTGGAGATATTGTACAGATGTATTTTCACTTGTTCACCTGTTTATACAGAATCACAAGGTAACACACATTACATTTAGCCACCAATCCGCAAGTGCTACCCAGGTTCTGAACCAAAAATGAGCCGTCTCCTAAGCTTACATTCCTGCTTTTCAAACAAAGATAGCAAGAGAACAAAGAAAATTTGATAATAGGAATAAATTAGAAAGTTGCTTAAAATTGCTGCTCTGTCTGAATCACGAAAGAAAACAATTGGATTTAGTGTCCCTTTAAGTCCAGGCTATTGATAAGCAATGTAATCACAGCCAGCAGAAGAAATTACACTCCTGGTGAGGTGTAGAAGAGATAACTAATAAAATTATTATTTTCTATTGTTCTCTCTATTGGGCTTTGGTTTACAAACAGATAAAAGATAAGGAAGTAGGTGTGTGTACACAAAGTGATAACATAATGAGAACTGATATTATGAGTGCTAACCCGTCGGCGAAAAAATTATTTAGCGTCCCACTTGTAATTTGGCCATTTATTTGGAATATAGTTTACAGGTGTTTGTATATACTTTTATTGTAGCCCTTACATTGTACTTCAGGTGTCCACTCCAGTTTTTTAGTTTTGTTATGTGTTGCGTTTGAACACTAAATACACATATACACTCCTTACTATACACACATATGCACTCCTTACTATAAACACATATACACTCCTTACTATAAACACATATGCACTCCTTACTATAAACACATATGCACTCCTTACTATAAACACATATACACTCCTTACTATAAACACATATGCACTCCTTACTATAAACACATATGCACTCCTTACTATACACACATATACACTCCTTACTATACACACATATGCACTCCTTACGATAAACACATATACACTCCTTACTATAAACACATATGCACTCCTTACTATAAACACATATGCACTCCTTACTATATACACATATGCACTCCTTACTATACACAAATATACACTCCTTACTATACACACATATGCACTCCTTACTATAAACACATATACTCTCCTCACTATAAACACATATGCACTCCTTACTATATACACGTATGCACTCCTTACTATACACACATATACACTCCTTACTATACACACAAATGCACTCCTTACTATACACACATATACACTCCTTACTATACACACATATGCACTCCTTACTATACACACATATACACTCCTTACTATAAACACATATGCACTCCTTACTATAAACACATATGCACTCCTTACTATATACACATATACACTCCTTACTATACACATATATGCACTCCTTACTATACACACATATGCACTCCTTACTATACACACATATGCACTCCTTACTATACACACATATACACTCCTTACTATACACACATATACACTCCTTACTATAAACACATATGCACTCCTTACTATAAACACATATGCACTCCTTACTATAAACACATATGCACTCCTTACTATATACACATATGCACTCCTTACTATACACACATATACACTCCTTTCTATACACACATATGCACTCCTTACTATAAACACATATGCACTCCTTACTATAAACACATATGCACTCCTTACTATATATACATATGCACTCCTTACTATACACACATATACACTCCTTACTATACACACATATGCACTCCTTACTATACACACATATACACTCCTTACTATACACACATATGCACTCCTTACTATAAACACATATGCACTCCTTACTATATACACATATACTCTCCTTACTATACACACATATGAACTCCTTACTATACACACATATGCACTCCTTACTATACACACATATACACTCCTTACTATACACACATATGCACTCCTTACTATACACACATATGCACTCCTTACCATAAACACATATGCACTCCTTACTATAAACACATATGCACTCCTTACTATACACACATATGCACTCCTTACTATAAACACATATGCACTCCTTACTATAAACACATATGCACTCCTTACTATAAACACATATACACTCCTTACTATACACACATATGCACTCCTTACTATACACACATATGCACTCCTTACTATAAACACATATGCACTCCTTACTATAAACACATATACACTCCTTACTATAAACACATATGCACTCCTTACTATAAACACATATACACTCCTCACTATATACACATATACACTCCTTACTATATACACATATACTCTCCTTACTATATACACATATACACTCCTTACTATACACACATATACACTCCTCACTATACACACACATATACACTCCTTACTATACACACATATACACTCCTTAATATACACACATATGCACTCCTTAATATACACACATATGCACTCCTTACTATATACACATATACACTCCTTACTATATACACATATACACTCCTTACTATACACACATATACACTCCTTACTATACACACATATACACTCCTCACTATATACACATATACACTCCTTACTATACACACATATACACTCCTTACTATACACACATATACACTCCTTACTATACACACATGTACACTCCTCACTATATACACATATACACTCCTTACTATACACATATATACACTCCTCACTATACACACATATACACTCCTTACTATATACACATATGCACTCCTTACTATAAACACATATACACTCCTTACTATATACACATATACTCTCCTTACTATATACACATATAACACTCCTTACTATACACACATATACACTCCTCACTATGCACACATATACACTCCTTACTATACACACATATACACTCCTTACTGTATACACATATACACTCCTTACTATACACACATATGCACTCCTTACTAAACACACATATACACTCCTTACTATACACACATATACACTCCTTAAAATACACACATATGCACTCCTTACTATATACACATATACACTCCTTACTATACACACATATACACTCTTTACTATACAAACATATACACTCCTCACTATACACACATATACACTCCTTACTATATACACATATACACTCCTTACTATACACACATATACACTCCTTACTGTACACACATATACACTCCTTACTATACACACATATGCACTCCTTACTATAAGCACTTATACACTCCTTACTGTACACACATATACACTCCTTAATATACACACATATGCACTCCTTAATATACACATATATGCACTCCTTACTATATACACATATACACTCCTTACTATATACACATATACACTCCTTACTATACACACATATACACTCCTTACTATACACACATATACACTCCTCACTATATACACATATACACTCCTTACTATACACACATATACACTCCTTACTATACACACATATACACTCCTTACTATACACACATGTACACTCCTCACTATATACACATATACACTCCTTACTATACACATATATACACTCCTCACTATACACACATATACACTCCTTACTATATACACATATGCACTCCTTACTATAAACACATATACACTCCTTACTATATACACATATACTCTCCTTACTATATACACATATAACACTCCTTACTATACACACATATACACTCCTCACTATGCACACATATACACTCCTTACTATACACACATATACACTCCTTACTGTATACACATATACACTCCTTACTATACACACATATGCACTCCTTACTAAACACACATATACACTCCTTACTATACACACATATACACTCCTTAAAATACACACATATGCACTCCTTACTATATACACATATACACTCCTTACTATACACACATATACACTCTTTACTATACAAACATATACACTCCTCACTATACACACATATACACTCCTTACTATATACACATATACACTCCTTACTATACACACATATACACTCCTTACTGTACACACATATACACTCCTTACTATACACACATATGCACTCCTTACTATAAGCACATATACACTCCTTACTGTACACACATATACACTCCTTACTATACACACATATGCACTCCTTACTATACACACATATACACTCCTTACTATATACACATATACTCTCCTTACTATACATACATATACACTCCTTACTATACACTCATATACACTCCTTACTATACACACATATACTCTCCTCACTATACACACATATACACTCCTTACTATACACACATATACACTCCTCACTATATACACATATACACTCCTTACTATACACACATATGCACTCCTTACTATACACACATATACACTCCTTACTATATACACATATACACTCCTTACTATATACACATATACACTCCTTACTATATACACATATACACTCCTTACTATACACACATATGCACTCCTTACTATAAACACATATACTCTCCTCACTATAAACACATATGCACTCCTTACTATATACACATATGCACTCCTTACTATACACACATATACACTCCTTACTATACACACATATGCACTCCTTACTATACACACATATACACTCCTTACTATACACACATATGCACTCCTTACTATAAACACATATGCACTCCTTACTATATACACATATACTCTCCTTACTATACACACATATGCACTCCTTACTATACACACATATGCACTCCTTACTATACACACATATGCACTCCTTACTATACACACATTGTTACAGAAGCATTAGTTATTTTGTTGTGAAGAAACTTATTTCCCAGCAGCAATGCCTGAACCAGCCAAGCCAGCGCCTAAGAAGGGCTCCAAGAAAACTGTAACAAGTATCATTTCATAAAGGGTTAACTCTGTTCAGTTTTGAGAAAACTATTTTCTGAGGCAGGTTTCCTAGCATATTGTGTACTGTAATTAAGTTTGTGATAAGCATTCACTGCTAGGTGATAAGAAGGACTCAATTGTTTTCTTGTGTGTACTTGTTATCTGCGGTGGCCTGTCCAAGGGCTTTGTCTAAATGTGTGATGGGGGATTTTATGCTTCCCCCCCTGGGAGTGCCCTGTGTGCATGTAACCAAAATAAAAAGCAGGCTGGGCATCCCAGTCCTCAGTTCTTGGTTGTCCCTCAATCGCAGCGTTGACTCGTTTTTGTGGGCAGAAGGGTATCCTAGCTGTACTACAGCTAAGGGGGATTATTCTACATTTGCGAGACTCATATAGAATACTATGGAAAGCAGTTTCTCCCCTCTTCAGCAATAGGAATCCAGGCTACTAAGCGGTCCATCTCTCAGCGAGACTAAGGGTAACCGTAACATTTGGCGGCAGCGGTGGGATTTTTCCTGGATTTCCTAGGAGAGGTACAGAACGGATGGAGAGCGCTTACGAAAAATTGAAGCGTACAACCCTAAAGGATTTACTTGAAAGCAGAGGGGGGTACGCCAGCAACCGGCCGAGGAGAGAGCTGATCGCAGAATTGACCGAACTGGATCAGAACTTCACAATGGCGGAAACACCGACCACGATTAGTGACGAAAAAACCAGGATTGTTCGGGAGAGGCTCTCACTGTACGGGCCGAACCCCTCCATGGAATTGGTACAGCAGTTGATGGCGGAAGCGGACAAGGATATACGAGAGACTCGAGCCCACGAACTCAACCTAGCGAATGCACACCGCAATGCTGAAGCCCCGCAGGTAATCATCCCTGTCGAAAATGCTGGGAGGCCCAAGATACCCTATGCGGCATTTCGACCCTTCCTAGAGAGCGAGACAGGGATTGATGAATATTTGGCGGACTTCGAAAGGCAATGTGCCCTGCACCAGATTCCCAACAGGGAGTGGCCCACGATATTGTCTGGGAAACTATCCGGGCGAGCCCTGGAAGCCTTTCGTACTCTGGGTGCTGAGGAAGTGACACAGTATGAGCTAGTTAAGGAGACACTGTTGCGACGGTACGCAGTAACTCCGGACGCGTATCGCCGACAGTTTCGGGGCACGAAAAAGAAGCCTAACGATACCCATATGGAATGGGCGCACCGAATGCGGAGAGCGGCAAATCACTGGATGAGCGGAAGTAAAGCGGTGACTGGTGAGGAAATTTTACAATTGTTTCTCTTAGAACATTTTTATAATGGCATGGAACAGCAAGGGAAGGAATGGCTGCGAGACAGGCGACCTTCTACCTTAGAAGAAGCAGCCAAATTGGCCGATGAACATTATGACTCCCGTCTTCACGAACCCAGAGAGGTTTACCGTGCACCCCCTCGTGCTGAATTCCGAGCCCCGGTGCCCGCAGGGCCCGCCCGACACTCAGGACCACCCAATAACAGCTCTGAGCGTCCCAGACCGACTTGCCACCGATGCAAGCAACCAGGGCATTTCATGGCTAGCTGCCCCCTTAATACGCACCAGACACCCAGGAATTACAATTACCCCTCTGGGGCATATCGTCCGGCCCGGACCCTCTGTGTTAACCAAGAGGCCCCTATGGAGGAATATTTGGGGCCGCTTCACGAGGCGGACCCTGTATATGCTGCCTCAGATAACCGCCAGCACCATCGGCAGAAGGTATGGCTCGAGGGGCGATCTACCGAGGGATTGAGAGACACAGGGGCTACTATCACGCTGGTACAGAGTCATTTGGTGCCGGAGCACAAGCGATCTGGACAGACTGTGGCCGTTAGAGTGGCGGGGGGGGATGTGTACAAAATTCCAACAGCTAAAGTGCATCTTGATTGGGGAGCGGGAAAGGGGGCTGTGAACGTGGGCATAATGGATAATTTACCTGCCGAAGTACTACTGGGCAATGATTTGGGCCCCATGACTTCTGCCTATGCTCCAGTATGCAACAACGAGGCGGACCCAGTGACTACACGGGCCCAAGCCCGGACGGAGCGAGAACTCTCACCAGTGCGGGAGACACAGGTAAGACCTACCCCGACATTGCCTGACATGTTAGGCCCCATACCCTGGGACACCCCAGATGCTTTCGAGACAGAGTCTAAGACTGACCCGACCTTACAAAAGTACCGGGAACGAGCAGAGACCGGAGGGGGCGGGGCAGATAATGAAACATTCTTATGGGAAAAAGGGAAACTATACCGCTGGACAGAGAAAAGGGGACAGCGTAGGCGACAGCTGGTAGTGCCCCACAAATACCGTCAAGAAATCCTCAAGATAGGCCATGACATCCCCTTAGCAGGCCACCTAGCTGTAACCCGTACCCTACACCGCATTACTCACACGTTCTTTTGGCCAGGGGTACACGCCGACGTTAGAACTTACTGTAACACCTGCGATGTGTGTCAACGAGTAGGAAGGCGAGGCGATCACCCTAAAGCCCATCTAGTAAATATGCCCATTGTAGAGGAACCCTTCAGCCGGGTTGCTATTGACCTAGTGGGACCACTGGCTACCCCTAGTCCCTCCGGTAAGCGCTACATTCTTACCGTAGTGGACTACGCTACCAGGTACCCAGAGGCTGTCGCCCTATCCAACATACAAGCGGATACGGTAGCAAATGCACTAGTACAGGTGTTCTCCCGGGTAGGATTTCCAAAAGAAATCCTATCCGACCGAGGCACCCAATTTACGGCTGAATTGACCCAACAACTCTGGCAGGTTTGCAAAATTAAGTCCCTCCTGAGCTCCCCATACCACCCCCAGACGAACGGGCTGTGTGAGAGGTTCAATGGGACCCTCAAGCAAATGCTCAAGACGTTCACTCAGGAATACCGAGACTGGGAACGCTTCCTGCCGCACCTCCTTTTTGCTTATCGGGAGGTGCCCCAGGAAACGACAGGGTTCTCTCCCTTTGAGTTGCTCTACGGAAGAAAGGTACGGGGACCCCTAAACCTGATCCGGGAGCACTGGGAGGGAGAGATGGAGACTGACGGTGTCCCCATTGTGCCATACGTGCTGGAACTCAGGGACCGAATGGAGCAATTAGCCAAATCCGTGCGGGCTAATCTCCAGTCGGCCCAGAGAAGACAGAAAGTATGGTACGATCGGGGGGCCCGAAAGAGAATCTTTACCATAGGACAAAAGGTGTTAGTACTTAAGCCGGTGAAGACAGACAAATTGCAGGCGTCCTGGCAGGGCCCCTACCAGATCGTAGAGAAAAGGGGAGACACCACTTATGTGATAGCTAGCTGCCACGACAACAATCTTAGAAAGACATTCCATGTAAACATGCTCAAGGAATATTTTGAGCGACCAGAGAACGTGACGGCCATATGTTGTTCCCCTCAGGAAGGCCCCGACAGTCTACCCATTCCAGACCTATTAGAAAAGAGTCTCCCCACAGGTATAGTGGCTCAGGTTCAGATAGGAGACCGACTTAGCCCCACTGAAAGGGAGCAGCTCAACCAACTCCTACAGTCCAAACACCTCACCTTCTCCCCGAAGCCAGGGTACACTACTTTAACCACCCACCAGGTAGATACTCCGGGACAAGCTCCCTTGCGCCAGGCTCCGTACCGAATCCCCGAAGCAGTTAGGATAGGAATGAAGAAGGAGATCGATGAGATGCTCCAACTCGGGGTAATTGAGCCCTCCGATAGTCCCTGGGCCTCCCCAGTTGTCTTGGTGCCCAAGAAAGATGGGACCACCCGGTTCTGCGTAGACTATCGGAGGCTCAATGAAAAGACCGTGACGGACGCGTACCCTATGCCCAGGGTAGACGAGCTACTCGATCGTATAGCCAGGGGAAATTACCTGACCACTATTGACCTCTGCAAAGGTTACTGGCAGATTCCCCTGGCCCCGGAGGCTATCCCCAAGTCGGCATTCGTCACCCCATTCGGCTTATATCAGTTTAGGGTAATGCCGTTTGGGATGAAGAATGCCCCAGCTACATTCCAGCGCTTGGTGGATAGGCTCCTGGATGGCTTCCAGAGTTTTGCTTGCGCCTACCTGGACGACATAGCGATCCACAGTGAGTCATGGGAGGACCACTTAGCTCACATAGGAATGGTTCTGGATCAGATCCGGGCTGCTGGCCTGACTCTGAAGCCAGAAAAATGCCACTTTGGGATGGCCGAGGTACAGTACCTGGGTCACCGGGTGGGGTGTGGAAAGCAGCGACCAGAGCCGGCCAAGATAGAAGCTGTCGCCAATTGGCCCACCCCCATCACTAAGACTCAGGTCCTAGCCTTCCTGGGCACGGCAGGGTACTATAGACGGTTCGTACCAGACTACAGCACACTTGCCAAACCCCTGACTGACTTGACCAAGAAGAACTTACCTCGACAGGTCCTGTGGTCTCCCCACTGTGAAACGGCTTTCCAGGCTCTCAAAAATGCTCTAATTAACGCTCCTGTCTTGGCGGCTCCAGCCCTTAACAAACGTTTTATCGTCCACACAGATGCTTCCATGTTCGGGCTGGGAGCCGTCCTCAGCCAAGTAGGCGAAGATGGAGGGGAGCATCCAGTTGCCTACATCAGCCGGAAGCTCCTGCCCCGCGAAGTCAGCTATGCAGCGGTTGAAAAGGAGTGTTTGGCTTTGGTGTGGGCATTAAAGAAATTGACTCCCTATTTATATGGGCAGGAGTTCACTCTGGTCACCGACCATAACCCGTTGGTGTGGCTGAACCGGGTCTCTGGAGATAATGGCAGGCTATTACGTTGGAGTTTATCGTTGCAACCCTTCAATTTCACCATTACTTACAGACCTGGGAAACAGAATGGCAACGCCGACGGGTTGTCCAGACAAACCGACCTCAGCCCCGCATAACCAGCGGTCTGGACAGCCTTAGTCTGCCCCGAAAAGGGGTCAGACCGTGTCTGCCAGAGTGTTCCACAGAAAGGGAGCACTGTTACAGAAGCATTAGTTATTTTGTTGTGAAGAAACTTATTTCCCAGCAGCAATGCCTGAACCAGCCAAGCCAGCGCCTAAGAAGGGCTCCAAGAAAACTGTAACAAGTATCATTTCATAAAGGGTTAACTCTGTTCAGTTTTGAGAAAACTATTTTCTGAGGCAGGTTTCCTAGCATATTGTGTACTGTAATTAAGTTTGTGATAAGCATTCACTGCTAGGTGATAAGAAGGACTCAATTGTTTTCTTGTGTGTACTTGTTATCTGCGGTGGCCTGTCCAAGGGCTTTGTCTAAATGTGTGATGGGGGATTTTATGCTTCCCCCCCTGGGAGTGCCCTGTGTGCATGTAACCAAAATAAAAAGCAGGCTGGGCATCCCAGTCCTCAGTTCTTGGTTGTCCCTCAATCGCAGCGTTGACTCGTTTTTGTGGGCAGAAGGGTATCCTAGCTGTACTACAGCTAAGGGGGATTATTCTACATTTGCGAGACTCATATAGAATACTATGGAAAGCAGTTTCTCCCCTCTTCAGCAATAGGAATCCAGGCTACTAAGCGGTCCATCTCTCAGCGAGACTAAGGGTAACCGTAACACACATATACACTCCTTACTATAAACACATATGCACTCCTTACTATAAACACATATGCACTCCTTACTATAAACACATATGCACTCCTTACTATATACACATATGCACTCCTTACTATACACACATATACACTCCTTTCTATACACACATATGCACTCCTTACTATAAACACATATGCACTCCTTACTATAAACACATATGCACTCCTTACTATATACACATATGCACTCCTTACTATACACACATATACACTCCTTACTATACACACATATGCACTCCTTACTATACACACATATACACTCCTTACTATACACACATATGCACTCCTTACTATAAACACATATGCACTCCTTACTATATACACATATACTCTCCTTACTATACACACATATGCACTCCTTACTATACACACATATGCACTCCTTACTATACACACATATGCACTCCTTACTATACACACATATACACTAGACATGTGCGGTTCGTTTCGGATTAATTCGGAAATTCGGTAAATTCGGTAAATTCGGAGATTCGGATCGATTCGGATTTCCGAATTAAAATACTTCCGAATCTACCGAATGAATCCGAAATAGCTGCCGTATCTCCGAATAAATCCGAATTAGCTCGTTAAGATTCGGCATTTCCCCATAGGAAACAATGGGAGTTTCGGCTGAAAAAAAACTAACACCGCAGCCCCATTGTTTCCTATGGGGAAACACTAAGTCTGCACCTAACACCCTAACATGTACCCCGAGTCTCTAAACACCCCTAATCTAACACTTATTAACCCCTAATCTGCTGCCTCCGCTATCGCTGACACCTGCATTATTTTATTAACCCCTAATCTGCCGACCCGATATCGCCGCCGCCTACATTATAACTATTAACCCCTAATCTGCTGTCCCTAACACCGCCGACCCCTACATTATAGTTATTAACCCCTAATCTGCCCCCCCCAACGTCGCCGCAATCTAACTACAAGTATTAACCCCTAATCTGCCGACCGAATATCGCCGCCGCCTACATTATAACTATTAACCCCTAATCTGCTGTCCCTAACACCGCCGACCCCTACATTATAGTTATTAACCCCTAATCTGCCTCCCCCAACGTCGCCGCAATCTAACTACAAGTATTAACCCCTAATCTGCCGACCCGATATCGCCGCCGCCTACATTATAGCTATTAACCCCTAATCTGCTGTCCCTAACACCGCCGACCCCTACATTATAGTTATTAACCCCTAATCTGCCTCCCCCAACGTCGCCGCAATCTAACTACAAGTATTAACCCCTAATCTGCCGACCGCAAATCGCCGCCGCCTACATTATAACTATTAACCCCTAACCTGCTGTCCCTAACACCGCCGACCCCTACATTATAGTTATTAACCCCTAATCTGCCTCCCCCAACGTCGCCGCAATCTAACTACAAGTATTAACCCCTAATCTGCCGACCGCAAATCGCCGCCACTATAATAAATGTATTAACCCCTAAACCGCCGCACTCCCGCCTCGCAAACACTATAATACATTTTATTAACCCCTAATCTGCCCTCTCTAACATCGCCGCCAACTACCTACAATTATTAACCCCTAATCTCCCGCCCCCATCGTCGCCGCTACTATAATAAGGTTATTAACCCCTAAAGCTAAGTCTAACCCTAACACTAACACCCACTAACTTAAATATAATTTAAATAAAACGAAATAAGTTTACTATAGTTAAATAAATTAATCCTATTTAAAACTAAAGACTTACCTGTAAAATAAACCCTAATATAGCTGCAATATAACTAATAGTTACTTTGTAGCTATTTTAGCATTTATATTTATTTTACAGGCAACTTTGTATTTATTTTAACTAGGTACAATAGTTATTAAATAGTTAATAACTATTTAATAACTACCTAGCTAAAATAAATACAAATTTACCTGTAAAATAAATCCTAACCTAAGTTACACTAACACCTAACACTACACTATCATTAAATTAACTAAATAAATGAATCATATTTAAAACAAAATACTTACCTGTAAAATAAACCCTAATATAGCTGCAATATAACTAATATTACATTGTAGCTATTTTAGCATTTATATTTATTTTACAGACAACTTTGTATTTATTTTAACTAGGTACAATAGCTATTAAATAGTTATTGACTAATTAATAGCTACCTAGTTAAAATAATTACAAAATTACCTGTAAAATAAATCCTAACCTAAGTTACAATTAAACCTAACACTACACTGTCATTAAATAAATTAACTACAATTATCTACAATTAAATAAACTAAAGTACAAAACCCCCCCACTAAATTACAAAAAAAAACAAACACTAAATTACAAAAAATAAAAAAATATTACAAGAATTTTAAACTAATTACACCTAATCTAACCCCCTAATAAAATAACAAAGCCCCCCAAAATAAAAAAAAATGCCCTACCTATACTAAATTACAAAAGTTAACAGCTCTATTACCTTACCAGCCCTGAACAGGGCCCTTTGCGGGGCATGCCCCAAAGAAAACAGCTCTTTTGCCTGTAAAAAAAAAACACAATCCCCCCCCACATTACAACCCACCACCCACATACCCCTACTCTAACCCAAACCCCCCTTAAATAAACCTAACACTACCCCCCTGAAGATTCTCCCTACCTTGAGTCGTGTTCACCCAGCCGGGCCGAAGTCTTCATCCGATGGGGCAGAAGAGTACATCCAGACCGACAGAAGTCTTCATCCAAGCGGGGCAAGAAGAGGTCTTCCATCCATCATACAAGTACCAAATACAAACAAACACTAAATTACCAAAAATAATAAAATATTACAATAATTTTAAACTAATTACACCTAATCTAAGCCCCTACTAGCTATTAATATAGCTTCAATATAACAATAGTTACATTGTAGCTATTTTAGGATTTATATGTATTTTACAGGCAACTTTGTATTTATTTTAACTAGGTACAATAGTTATTAAATAGTTAATAACATTTAATAACTACCTAGCTAAAATAAATACAAATTTACCTGTAAAATAAATCATAACCTAAGTTACAATTACACCTAACACTACACTATCATTAAATTAACTAAATAAATGAATCCTATATAAAACAAAGACTTACCTGTAAAATAAACCCTAATATAGCTGCAATATAACTAATAGTTACATTGTAGCTATTTTAGCATTTATATTTATTGTACAGGCAACTTTGTATTCATTTTAACTAGGTTCAATAGCTATTAAATAGATATTGACTATTTAATAGCTACCTAGTAAAAATAATTACAAAATTACCTGTAAAATAAATCCTAACCTAAGTTACAATTAAACCTAACACTACACTATCATTAAATAAATTAACTACAAGTACCTACAATTAAATGCAATTAAAAAAACTAAACTAAAGTACAAACCCCCCCCCACTAAATTAGGGGTTAATACTTGTAGTTAGATTGCGGCGACGTTGGGGGAGGCAGATTAGGGGTTAATAACTATAATGTAGGGGTCGGCGGTGTTAGGGACAGCAGATTAGGGGTTAATAGCTATAATGTAGGCGGCGGCGATATCGGGTCGGCAGATTAGGGGTTAATACTTGTAGTTAGATTGCGGCGACGTTGGGGGAGGCAGATTAGGGGTTAATAACTATAATGTAGGGGTCGGCGGTGTTAGGGACAGCAGATTAGGGGTTAATAGCTATAATGTAGGTTGCGGCGATATCCGATCGGCAGATTAGGGGTTAAATAATGTTATTATAGGGTTTGCGATGTGGGGGGGCCTCGGTTTAGTGGTTCATAGGTAGTTTATGGGTGTTAGTGACTTAGTGTACTAAATGGGTGTTAGTGTACTAAAAACATACCGAATTTCGGAACGGAATAGAACCGAATTCAGCCGAATCCGAATAAATCCGAAACGAATTTATTCGGATCCGAATAAATCCGAAACGAATTTATTCAAATTTTGCCGAATCAGATTCGATCCGAAACGAAATTCTAAAAGTCCGAATCGATCCGAACCGAAAACGAACCGAATTTTTTAGCGGTGCACATGTCTAATATACACTCCTTACTATACACACATATGCACTCCTTACTATACACACATATGCACTCCTTACCATAAACACATATGCACTCCTTACTATAAACACATATGCACTCCTTACTATAAACACATATGCACTCCTTACTATAAACACATATGCACTCCTTACTATAAACACATATGCACTCCTTACTATAAACACATATACACTCCTTACTATACACACATATGCACTCCTTACTATACACACATATGCACTCCTTACTATAAACACATATGCACTCCTTACTATAAACACATATACACTCCTTACTATAAACACATATGCACTCCTTACTATAAACACATATACACTCCTCACTATATACACATATACACTCCTTACTATATACACATATACTCTCCTTACTATATACACATATACACTCCTTACTATACACACATATACACTCCTCACTATACACACACATATACACTCCTTACTATACACACATATACACTCCTTAATATACACACATATGCACTCCTTAATATACACACATATGCACTCCTTACTATATACACATATACACTCCTTACTATATACACATATACACTCCTTACTATACACACATATACACTCCTTACTATACACACATATACACTCCTCACTATATACACATATACACTCCTTACTATACACACATATACACTCCTTACTATACACACATATACACTCCTTACTATACACACATATACACTCCTCACTATATACACATATACACTCCTTACTATACACACATATACACTCCTCACTATACACACATATACACTCCTTACTATATACACATATGCACTCCTTACTATAAACACATATACACTCCTTACTATATACACATATACTCTCCTTACTATATACACATATAACACTCCTTACTATACACACATATACACTCCTCACTATACACACATATACACTCCTTACTATACACACATATACACTCCTTACTATACACACATATACACTCCTTACTGTATACACATATACACTCCTTACTATACACACATATGCACTCCTTACTAAACACACATATACACTCCTTACTATACACACATATACACTCCTTAAAATACACACATATGCACTCCTTACTATATACACATATACACTCCTTACTATACACACATATACACTCTTTACTATACACACATATACACTCCTCACTATACACACATATACACTCCTTACTATATACACATATACACTCCTTACTATACACACATATACACTCCTTACTGTACACACATATACACTCCTTACTATACACACATATGCACTCCTTACTATAAACACATATACACTCCTTACTGTACACACATATACACTCCTTACTATACACACATATGCACTCCTTACTATACACACATATACACTCCTTACTATATACACATATACTCTCCTTACTATACATACATATACACTCCTTACTATACACACATATACACTCCTTACTATACACACATATACTCTCCTCACTATACACACATATACACTCCTTACTATACACACATATACACTCCTCACTATATACACATATACACTCCTTACTATACACACATATGCACTCCTTACTATACACACATATACACTCCTTACTATATACACATATACACTCCTTACTATATACACATATAAACTCCTTACTATATACACATATACACTCCTTACTATACACACATATACACTCCTCACTATATACAAATATACACTCCTTACTATATACACATATACTCTCCTTACTATATACACATATACACTCCTTACTATACACACATATACACTCCTCACTATACACACACATATACACTCCTTACTATACACACATATACACTCCTTAATATACACACATATGCACTCCTTACTATATACACATATACACTCCTTACTATATACACATATACCCTCCTTACTATACACACATATACACTCCTTACTATACACACATATACACTCCTCACTATATACACATATACACTCCTTACTATACACACATATACACTCCTTACTATACACACATATACACTCCTCACTATATACACATATACACTCCTTACTATACACATATATACACTCCTCACTATACACACATATACACTCCTTACTATACACACATATGCACTCCTTACTATAAACACATATACACTCCTTACTATATGCACATATACTCTCCTTACTATATACACATATACACTCCTTACTATAAACACATATGCACTCCTTACTATAAACACATATACACTCCTTACTATACACACATATGCACTCCTTACTATACACACATATGCACTCCTTACTATAAACACATATGCACTCCTTACTATAAACACATATACACTCCTTACTATAAACACATATGCACTCCTTACTATAAACACATATACACTCCTCACTATATACACATATACACTCCTTACTATATACACATATACTCTCCTTACTATATACACATATACACTCCTTACTATACACACATATACACTCCTCACTATACACACACATATACACTCCTTACTATACACACATATACACTCCTTAATATACACACATATGCACTCCTTAATATACACACATATGCACTCCTTACTATATACACATATACACTCCTTACTATATACACATATACACTCCTTACTATACACACATATACACTCCTTAATATACACACATATACACTCCTCACTATATACACATATACACTCCTTACTATACACACATATACACTCCTTACTATACACACATATACACTCCTTACTATACACACATGTACACTCCTCACTATATACACATATACACTCCTTACTATACATACATATACACTCCTCACTATACACACATATACACTCCTTACTATATACACATATGCACTCCTTACTATAAACACATATACACTCCTTACTATATACACATATACTCTCCTTACTATATACACATATAACACTCCTTACTATACACACATATACACTCCTCACTATACACACATATACACTCCTTACTATACACACATATACACTCCTTACTATACACACATATACACTCCTTACTGTATACACATATACACTCCTTACTATACACAGATATGCACTCCTTACTAAACACACATATACACTCCTTACTATACACACATATACACTCCTTAAAATACACACATATGCACTCCTTACTATATACACATATACACTCCTTACTATACACACATATACACTCTTTACTATACACACATATACACTCCTCACTATACACACATATACACTCCTTACTATATACACGTATACACTCCTTACTATACACACATATACACTCCTTACTGTACACACATATACACTCCTTACTATACACACATATGCACTCCTTACTATAAACACATATACACTCCTTACTGTACATACATATACACTCCTTACTATACACACATATACACTCCTTACTATACACACATATACTCTCCTCACTATACACACATATACACTCCTTACTATACACACATATACACTCCTCACTATATACACATATACACTCCTTACTATACACACATATGCACTCCTTACTATACACACATATACACTCCTTACTATATACACATATACACTCCTTACTATACACACATATACACTCCTTACTATACACACATATACACTCCTCACTATATACACATATACACTCCTTACTATACACACATATACACTCCTCACTATATACACATATACACTCCTTACTATACACACATATGCACTCCTCACTATATACACATATACACTCCTCACTATATACACATATACACTCCTCACTATATACACATATATACTTTTCATTATAAACACATATACACTCACTATATACACATATACACTCACTATATACACATATACACTATTCACTATATACACATATACACTCCTTACTATACACACATATGCACTCCTTACTATACACACATATACACTCCTTACTATACACACATATACACTCCTTACTGTATACACATATACACTCCTTACTATACACAGATATGCACTCCTTACTAAACACACATATACACTCCTTACTATACACACATATACACTCCTTAAAATACACACATATGCACTCCTTACTATATACACATATACACTCCTTACTATACACACATATACACTCTTTACTATACACACATATACACTCCTCACTATACACACATATACACTCCTTACTATATACACGTATACACTCCTTACTATACACACATATACACTCCTTACTGTACACACATATACACTCCTTACTATACACACATATGCACTCCTTACTATAAACACATATACACTCCTTACTGTACATACATATACACTCCTTACTATACACACATATACACTCCTTACTATACACACATATACTCTCCTCACTATACACACATATACACTCCTTACTATACACACATATACACTCCTCACTATATACACATATACACTCCTTACTATACACACATATGCACTCCTTACTATACACACATATACACTCCTTACTATATACACATATACACTCCTTACTATACACACATATACACTCCTTACTATACACACATATACACTCCTCACTATATACACATATACACTCCTTACTATACACACATATACACTCCTCACTATATACACATATACACTCCTTACTATACACACATATGCACTCCTCACTATATACACATATACACTCCTCACTATATACACATATACACTCCTCACTATATACACATATATACTTTTCATTATAAACACATATACACTCACTATATACACATATACACTCACTATATACACATATACACTCACTATATACACATATACACTCCTTACTATACACACATATGCACTCCTTACTATACACACATATACACTCCTTACTATATACACATATACACTCCTCACTATATACACATATACACTCCTCACTATACACACATATACACTCCTCACTATACACACATATACACTCCTCACTATATACACATATACACTCCTTACTATACACACATATGCACTCCTCACTATATACACATATGCACTCCTCACTATATACACATATACACTCCTCACTATACACATATATACACTCCTCACTATATACACATATACACTCCTCACTATATACACTCCTCACTATATACACATATACACTGACTATATACACATATACACTCCACTATATACACATATACAGTCCTCACTAAAATATACATATGTACATATATATATATATAGACATTTTTAAAGCTGTATATGTACACATATATACTTTTCATTATAAACACATATACACTCACTATATACACATATACACTCACTATATACACATATACACTCCTCACTATATACACTCCTCACTATATACACATATACACTCCTCACTATATACATATATGCACTCCTTACTATATACACATATTCATCCTCACTATACACACATATACACTCCTCACTATACACACATATACACTCCTCACTATATACACATATACACTCCTCACTATATACATATATGCACTCCTTACTATATACACATATTCATCCTCACTATACACACATATACACTCTTCACTATGTTCCAGATTTTGAAAAATTGGTATTAGCGCTCCACTGAGTAATACCAGTGCATAGTAATGTGTACTGGTATTACAAGTTGGGCGAAATGCGAACGTGACCTCACTCCAATGTGAGCCTCGTTTTCATGCCGTTAGACACAGCATGAGAACTTGTGCAGTGCAGGGGGTAAGTAGTGCAGTGATGGCAGCAAATATAAATATATATATATATATATATATATATATATATATATATATATATATATGAATATATAGATTATATAATAGTGTGTTAGTATATGTATATACACATATTAACACATAAATATAAATGTATATAAGTATATATATATATATATATATATTTACTGGAAACACACAGTTTCAATAGACCACAATGTAAATGCACTTTTCAATGCTGTTTTTTCCTAATACCCCACACCCACTCCCATTAGACCCCAAAAATTGCTTTTTGCAGTTATTTTATTAAAAAATAAAATATATCACACTTGATTTTGTGAGTATTTTGTGGGCATTTTAAACATTTACCAGAGATCTGATCTCTGGTTAATTTTAAAAGCGCTAATTGCTACCGTAATGGCTGGTTATTTATTACGTGCCTGCAAACGGGCAAATTTGCCCATTTGCAGGTACACTATAAATTAGTGCTCCACTTGTAATCTAGCCCTATAAACACATATACACTGCTCACTATATACACTCCTCATTATATATACATATACACTCATTATATACACATATACACTCCTCACTATATACACATATACACTCTTCACTATATACACATATACACTCCTCACTATATACATATATACACTCCTCACTATATACACATATACACTCCTTACTATACATACATATGCACTCCTCACTATATACACATATACACTCCTTACTATACACACATATACACTCCTCACTATATACACATATACACTCCTCACTATATACACATATACACTCTTCACTATATACACATATACACTCCTCACTATATACACATATACACTCCTCACTATATACACATATACACTCCTTACTATACACACATATACACTCCTCACTATATACACATATACACTCCTCACTATATACACATATACACTCTTCACTATATACACATATACACTCCTTACTATACATACATATGCACTCCTCACTATATACACATATACACTCCTCACTATATACACATATACACTCCTTACTATACATACATATGCACTCCTCACTATATACACATATACACTCCTCACTATATACACATATACACTCCTCACTATATACACATATACACTCCTTACTATACACACATATGCACTCCTCACTATATACACATATACACTCCTCACTATATACACATATACACTCCTTACTATACATACATATGCACTCCTCACTATATACACATATACACTCCTCACTATATACACATATACACTCCTCACTATATAAACATATATACTTTTCATCTCATTATAAACACATATACATTCCTCACTATATACACATATACACTCCTCACTATATACACATATACACTCTTCACTATATACACATATACACTCTTCACTATATACACATATACACTCCTTACTATACATACATATGCACTCCTCACTATATACACATATACACTCCTCACTATACACATATATACACTCCTCACTATATACACATATACACTCCTCACTATATACACATATACTCTCCTTACTATACACACATATACACTCCTTACTATACACACATATACACTCCTCACTATATACACATATACACTCCTTACTATACACACATATACACTCCTTACTATACACACATATACACTCCTCACTATATACACATATACACTCCTTACTATACACACATATACACTCCTTACTATACATACATATGCACTCCTCACTATATACACATATACACTCCTCACTATATACACATATACACTCCTCACTATATAAACATATATACTTTTCATCTCATTATAAACACATATACATTCCTCACTATATACACATATACACTCCTCACTATATACACATATACACTCTTCACTATATACACATATACACACCTCACTATATACACATATACACTGCTCACTATATACACTCCTCACTATATACACATATACACTCACTATATACACATATACACTCTTCACTATATACACATATATACTTTTCATTATAAACACATATACACTCACTATATACACATATACACTCACTATATACACATATACACTCCTCACTATATACACTCCTCACTATATACACATATACACTCCTCACTATTTACAGATATGCACTCCTCACTATATATACACAACTCACTATATACACATATACCCTACTCATTATAAACACATATACACTCTTTACTATATACCCAATCAACATATACACTCATCCCTATAAACACATACAGTGGGGCAAAAAAGTATTTAGTCAGCCACCAATTGTGCAAGTTCTCCCACTAGGGAAGAAGAGAGAGGCCTGTAATTTTCATCATAGGTATACCTCAACTATGTGAGACAAAATGTGGAAACAAATCCAGACAATCACATTGTCTGATTTGGAAAGAATTTATTTACATATTATGGTGGAAAATAAGTATTTGGTCACCTACAAACAAGCAAGATTTCTGGCTCTCACAGACCTGTATCTTCTTCTTTAAGAGGCTCCTCTGTCCTCCACTCATTACCTGTTTGAACTTGTTATCAGTATAAAAGACACCTGTCCACGACCTCAAACAGTCACACTCCAAACTCCACTATGGTGAAGACCAAAGAGCTGTCGAAGGACACCAGAAACAAAATTGTAGACCTGCACCAGGCTGGGAAGACTGAATCTGCAATAGGCAAGCAGCTTGGTGTGAAGAAATCAACTGTGGGAGCAATAATTAGAAAATGGAAGACATACAAGACCACTGATAATCTCCCTCAATCTGGGGCTCCACGCAAGATCTCACCCCGTGGGGTCAAAATGATCACAATAATGGTGAGCAAACATCCCAGAACCACACGGGGGGACCTAGTGAATGACCTGCAGAGAGCTGGGACCAATGTAACAAAGGTTACCATCAGTAACAAACTATGCCGCCAGGGACTCAGATCCTGCAGTGCCAGATGTGTTCCCCTGCTTAAGCCAGTACATGTCCGGGTCCGTCTGAAGTATGCTAGAGAGCATTTGGATGATCCAGAAGTGGATTGGGAGAATGTCATATGGTCAGATGAAACCAAAGTAGAACTGTTTGGTAGAAACACAACTCGTTGTGTTTGGAGGAGAGAGAATGCTGAGTTGCAACCAAAAAACACCATACCTACTGTGAAGCATGGGGGTGGCAACATCATGCTTTGGGACTATTTCTCTGCAAAGGGAACAGGACGACTGATCCGTGTACATGAAAGAATGAATGGGGCCATGCATCGTGAGATTTTGAGTGCAAACCTCCTTCCATCAGCAAGGGCATTGAAGATGAAACGTGGCTGGGTCTTTCAGCATGACAATGAACCCAAACACACCGCCCGGGCAACGAAGGAGTGGCTTCGTAAGAAGCATTTCAAGGTCCTGGAGTGGCCTAGTCAGTCTCCAGATCTCAACCCCATAGAAAACCTTTGGAGGGAGTTGAAAGTCTGTGTTGCCCAGCGACAGCCCCAAAACATCACTGCTCTAGAGGAGATCTGCATGCAGGAATGGACCAACATACCAGCAACAGTGTGTGACAACCTTGTGAAGACTTACAGAAAACATTTGACCTCTGTCTTTGCCAACAAAGGATATATAACAAAGTATTGAGATGAACTTTTGATATTGACCAAATACAGGTGGCCCTCGTTTTACAACGGTTCAATTTACACCGTTTCAGAATAACAACCTTTTATCCAGTCATGTGACTACTATTGAAAAGCATTGAGAAGCAGTGCATTTATTAAAATAGCAAGTAGGTGGAGCTGTCCGCTGGTGTTGCAGCAAAGCCAAGCAAGCTGAAATGAATCAGTTTAACCAGACCTGAGCTATCGAGCAGATTTCAAAGGAAAAAGATCTTCCTGTCTATAAATCAGTCCAGATTGGAATGCATAGAAAGAACTGTTTGCAGAAAATGCAAGTGAAGTCTGTGTTGTGTGATTATTTTATTATGTTTATAATGCTGTTTAGCAAATGTTTTTGTTAATTTAACTTAGTTTAATTATAAATTCTGTGTTGTGTGATTATTTTATTAGGTCTATAATGCTGTTTAGCATTTAAAGTCTTCATTTCAAAGCTTTAAAAATAATGTATTAGGTGTTACTTATGACAATTTTGAGAGGGGCCTGGAACCTAACTCCCTCATTTCCAATTGACTTACATTATTAACTGGGTTTCAATTTACAACGGTTTCGATTTACAACCATTCCTACTGGAACCTAACCCCGGCGTAAACTGAGGGCTACCTGTAGTTATTTTCCACCATAATTTGTAAATAAATTCTTTCCAAATCAGACAATGTGATTGTCTGGATTTGTTTCCACATTTTGTCTCTCATAGTTGAGGTATACCTATGATGAAAATTACAGGCCTCTCTAATCTTCTTAAGTGGGAGTACTTGCACAATTGGTGGCTGACTAAATACTTTTTTGCCCCACTGTATGCACTCCTAACTATTTACACATATACACTCCTCACTATAAACACATATGCACTCCTCACTATATACACTCCTAACTATATACACACTTTTCAACACTTTTCATTATAAGCACATATACACTCCTCACTATAAACACATATACTCTCCTTACTATACATACATATACACTCCTTACTATACACACATATACACTCCTTACTATACACACATATACTCTCCTCACTATACACACATATACACTCCTTACTATACACACATATACACTCCTCACTATATACACATATACACTCCTTACTATACACACATATGCACTCCTTACTATACACACATATACACTCCTTACTATATACACATATACACTCCTTACTATATACACATATACACTCCTTACTATATACACATATACACTCCTTACTATACACACATATGCACTCCTTACTATATACACATATACACTCCTTACTATATACACATATACTCTCCTTACTATATACACATATACACTCCTTACTATACACACATATACACTCCTCACTATACACACACATATACACTCCTTACTATACACACATATACACTCCTTAATATACACACATATGCACTCCTTAATATACACACATATGCACTCCTTACTATATACACATATACACTCCTTACTATATACACATATACACTCCTTACTATACACACATATACACTCCTTACTATACACACATATACACTCCTCACTATATACACATATACACTCCTTACTATACACACATATACACTCCTTACTATACACACATATACACTCCTTACTATATACACATATGCACTCCTTACTATATACACATATACTCTCCTTACTATACACATATATGCACTCCTTACTATACACACATATGCACTCCTTACTATACACACATATACACTCCTTGCTATACACACATATACACTCCTTACTATAAACACATATGCACTCCTTACTATAAACACATATGCACTCCTTACTATAAACACATATGCACTCCTTACTATATACACATATGCACTCCTTACTATACACACATATACACTCCTCACTATATACACATATACACTTCTCACTATATACACATATACACTCCTCACTATATACACATATACACTTCTCACTATATACACATATACACTCCTCACTATATACACATATACACTCATCACTATATACACATATACACTCCTCACTATATACACATATATACTCCTCACTATAAACACATATGCACTCCTCACTATATACACTCCTAACTATATACACATATACACTTTTCAACACTTTTCATTATAAGCACATATACACTCCTCACTATAAACACATATACACTCCTCACTATAAACACATATACACTCCTTACTATATACACTCCTAACTATATACACATATACACTTTTTAACACTTTTCATTATAAGCACATATACACTCCTCACTATATACACATATACACTCCTCACTATATACACATATACACTCCTCAATATAAACACAAGGTGGGCAGTCCCAAGTTTCTCATGGGTAAACAGAGACATAGAGGTCCAACCAATATCAGTACAATTGGTAGCTATAGCACAAATATACTTCAGCAGGAACATAATAAGGGATATCTGCACGTATGTCGGTGTCACGCCTTCTACACACAAAACAGTCTTTGTTCACAAGAGACATTTTGATAAATAATAAATAATGAAGTTGGCACAATAAATACTGTAACAGCAGCCTGGGTGAACATTCATGTCTGGGCAGACATTTCTAGGGGATACAGTAGCCTTTGTACAAATACATGGTGGACTATACAGACATTGGCAGATTCTGCTACACCGAGTATACAATCAGACCCGGGCTCCTCACTTCCTGTAATTCTATAAACTGCTCAGGAACTCAAGAGAAAACAATAGAGACAGGAAGAGGGTGTAACAATGAGTGTGTGTGTGACTTTGTGACAATTGTGCATGCTACTTAAAATAATACCATAGGAATGCTCATATATGTATATATACTGTGTATATATATATATATATATATATATATATATATATATATATATATACATACATACATACATATATACACAGTATATATGTGTGTGTTTGTGTGTGTGTGTGTGTGTGTGTGTTTGTATGTATGTGTATGTATATCTGTGTGTGTTTGTGTATGTATATGTGTGTGTGTGTTTGTATGTATGTGTATGTATGTATGTATATATATTCATGTGCATGTGTATATGTGTGTGTATTTGCATATATATGTGTGTGTGTGTGTATACATATTTATGTGTATGTATAAATGTGTGTGTGTGTGTGTGTGTATGTATGTAAGTGTATGTGTGGTTGTGTGTATGTATATGTGTGTATATATTTATGTGTATGTATAAATGTGTGTGTGTGTGTATGTATGTAAGTGTATGTGTGGTTGTGTGTATGTTTATGCATATATGTGTGTGTGTGTGTATGTATGCAAGTGTATGTGTGTTTGTGTGTATGTGTATGTGTGTATATATTTATGTGTATGTATAAAGTGTGTGTGTATATGTATATTTGTATGTGTGCTTGTGTGTGTATGTATATGTGTGCTTGTGTATGTGTGTATATATTTATGGTTGTGTGTATGTGTATATGGGTGTATGTGTGTATATATGTATGTTTGTGTGTGTATGTATGTGTATGAATATATTTGTGTGTGTGTATCAGTGTGTGTGTATATGCAAATTTGGATGTGTGTGTGTGTGTGTTTGTGGTCTTTCACAATATCCTGCTGGTGCAGAGAATAGGTTATCTGTCACCTGTATATAAACAAAGAACAGTGAATGGGACGCAGGCTGAGTTATGTGTCACTTGTATATATACAGAAAGCAGAGAATGGATCGCAGGCTGAGCTATGTGTCACCTGTATATATACAGAAAGCACTGAATGGGACGCAGTCTGAGCTATGTGTCACCTGTATATATACAGAAAGCAGAGAATGGGACACAGTCTGAGCTATGTGTCATCTGTATATATACAGAGAGCAGTGAATGGGACGCAGGCTGAGATATGTGTCACCTGTATATATACAGAGAGCAGCGAATGGGACTCAGGCTGAGATATGTGTCACCTGTATATATACAGAGAGCAGCGAATGGGACGCAGGCTGAGATATGTGTCACCTGTATATATACAGAGAGCAGTGAATGGGACACAGGCTGAGCTATGTGTCACCTGTATATATACAGAGAGCAGCGAATGGGACGCAGGCTGAGATATGTGTCACTTGTATATATACAGAGAGCAGCGAATGGGACGCAGGCTGAGATATGTGTCACCTGTATATATACAGAGAGCAGCGAATGGGACGCAGGCTGAGATATGTGTCACCTGTATATATACAGAGAGCAGAGAATGGGACATAGGCTGAGGTATGTGTCACCTGTATATATACAGAGAGCAGCGAATGAGACGCAGGCTGAGCTATGTGTCACCTATATATATACAAAGAGCAGCGAATGGGACGCAGGCTGAGTTATGTGTCACATGTATATATACAGAGAGCAGCGAATGGGACGCAGACTGAGCTATGTGTCACCTGTATATATACAGAGAGCAGCGAATGGGACGCAGGCTGAGATATGTGTCACGTGTATATATACAGAGAGCAGAGAATGGGACGCAGACTGAGCTATGTGTCACCTGTATATATACAGAGAGCAGCGAATGGGACGCAGGCTGAGCTATGTGTCACGTGTATATATACAGAGAGCAGAGAATGGGATGCAGTCTAAGTTATGTGTCACTTGTATATATAAAGAGAGCAGAGAATGGGACGCAGACTGAGCTATGTGTCACCTGTATATATACAGAGAGCAGCGAATGGGACTCAGGCTGAGATATGTGTCACCTGTATATATACAGAGACCTGCGAATGGGACGCAGGCTGAGATATGTGTCACCTGTATATATACAGAGAGCAGTGAATGGGACCCAGGCTGAGCTATGTGTCACCTGTATATATACAGAGAGCAGCGAATGATACGCAGGCTGAGCTATGTGTCACCTGTATATATACAGAGAGCAGTGAATGGGACCCAGGCTGAGCTATGTGTCACCTGTATATATACAGAGAGCAGTGAATGGGATGCCGGCTGAGTTATGTGTCACCTTTATATATAGAGAGAGCAGAGAATGGGACGCAGGCTGAGCTATGTGTCACCTGTATATATACAAAGAGCAGAGAATGGGACGCAGGCTGAGCTATGTGTCACCTATATATATACAGAGAGCAGCGAATGGGACGCAGGCTGAGCTATGTGTCACCTGTATATATACAGAGAGCAGCGAATGGGACGCAGGCTGAGATATGTGTCACCTGTATATATACAGAGAGCAGTGAATGGGACGCAGGCTGAGTTATGTGTCACCTGTATATATACAGAGAGCAGAGAATGGGACGCAGGCTGAGTTATGTGTCACCTGTATATATACAGAGAACAGCGAATGGGACGCAGGCTGAGCTATGTGTCACCTGTATATATACAGAGAGGAGAGAATGGGATGCAGGCTGAGATATGTGTCACCTGTATATATACAGAGAGCAGAGAATGGGACGCAGGCTGAGCTATATGTCACCTGTATATACACAGAGAGCAGAGAATGGGACGCAGGCTGAGTTATGTGTCACCTGTATATATACAGAGAACAGCGAATGGGACGCAGGCTGAGCTATGTGTCACCTGTATATATACAGAGAGGAGAGAATGGGATGCAGGCTGAGATATGTGTCACCTGTATATATACAGAGAGCAGAGAATGGGACGCAGGCTGAGTTATGTGTCACCTGTATATATACAGAGAGCAGAGAATGGGACGCAGTCTGAGCTATGTGTCACCTGTATATATACAGAGAGCAGCGAATGGGACGCAGGCTGAGCTATGTGTCACCTGTATATATACAGAGAGCAGTGAATGGGACACAGGCTGAGTTATGTGTCACTTGTATATATACAGAGAGTAGCGAATGGGACGCAGGCTGAGCTATGTGTCACCTGTATATATAGAGAGAGCAGTAAATGGGACGCAGGCTGTGATATGTGTCACCTGTATATATACAGAGAGCAGAGAATGGGACGCAGGCTGAGATATGTGTCACCTGTATATATACAGAGAGCAGAGAATGGAACGCAGGCTGAGCTATGTGTCACCTGTATATATACAGAGAGCAGCGAATGGGACGCAGGCTGAGATATGTGTCACCTGTATATATAAAGAGAGCAGCGAATGGGACACAGGCTGAGATATATGTCACTTGTATATATACAGAGAGCAGTGAATGGGATGCAGGCTGAGATATGTGTCACCTTTATATATACAGAGAGCAGTGAATGGGATGCAGGCTGAGATATGTGTCACCTGTATATATACAGAGAGTAGCAAATGGGACGCAGGCTGAGATATGTGTCACCTGTATATATATACAGAGAGCAGAGAATGGGATGCAGGCTGAGTTATGTGTCACCTGTATATATACAGAGAGCAGTGAATGGGACGCAGACTGAGCTATGTGTCACCTGTATATTTACAGAGAGCAGCGAATGGGACGCAGGCTGAGCTATGTGTCACCTGTATATATACAGAGAGCAGCGAATGGGACGCAGGCTGAGCTATGTGTCACCTGTATATATACAGAGAGCAGTGAATGGGACGCAGACTGAGCTATGTGTCACTTGTATATATACAGAGAGCAGAGAATGGGACGCAGGCTGAGCTATGTGTCACCTTTATATATACAGAGAGTAGCAAATGGGACGCAGGCTGAGTTATGTGTCACCTGTATATATACAGAGAGCAGCGAATGGGATGCAGGCTGAGCTATGTGTCACCTGTATATATACAGAGAGCAGTGAATGGGACGCAGACTGAGCTATGTGTCACCTGTATATATATAGAGAGCAGAGAATGGGACGCAGGCTGAGCTATGTGTCACCTTTATATATACAGAGAGTAGCAAATGGGACGCAGGCTGAGATATGTGTCACCTGTATATATACAGAGAGCAGCGAATGGGACACAGGCTGAGATATGTGTCACCTGTATATATACAGAGAGCAGCGAATGGGACACAGGCTGAGCTATGTGTCACCTGTATATATACAGAGAGCAGCGAATGGGACGCAGGCTGAGCTATGTGTCACCTGTATATATACAGAGAGCAGCGAATGGGACACAGGCTGAGATATGTGTCAATGTGTCACCTGTATATATACAGAGAGCAGCGAATGGGACGCAGGCTGAGCTATGTGTCACCTGTATATATACAGAGAGCAGCGAATTGGACACAGGCTGAGATATGTGTCACCTGTAGAGAGAAGAGAATGGGACGCAGGCTGAGCTATGTGTCACCTGTATATATACAGAGAGCAGTGAATGGGACTCAGGCTGAGTTATGTGTCACCTGTATATATACAGAGAGCAGTGAATGGGACACAGGCTGAGATATGTGTCACCTGTATATATACAGAGAGCAGTGAATGGGACGCAGGCTGAGCTATGTGTCACCTGTATATATACAGAGAGCAGAGAATGGGACGCAGGCTGAGTTATGTGTCACCTGTATATATAGAGAGAGCAGAGAATGGGACGCAGGCTGAGATATGTGTCACCTGTATATATACAGAGAGCAGCGAATGGGACACAGGCTGAGATATGTGTCACCTGTATATATACAGAGAGCAGTGAATGGGACACAGGCTGAGCTATGTGTCACCTGTATATATACAGAGAGTAGTGAATGGGACCCAGGCTGAGCTATGTGTCACCTGTTTATATAGAGAGAGCAGAGAATGGGACGCAGGCTGAGATATGTGTCACCTGTATATATACAGAGAGCAGTGAATGGGACGCAGGCTGAGTTATGTGTCACCTGTATATATACAGAGAGCAGAGAATGGGACGCAGACTGAGATATGTGTCACCTGTATATATACAGAGAGCAGAGAATGGGACGCAGGCTGAGATATGTGTCACCTGTATATATACAGAGAGCAGTGAATGGGATGCAGGCTGAGCTATGTGTCACCTGTATATATAGAGAGAGCAGAGAATGGGACGCAGGCTGAGATATGTGTCACCTGTATATATACAGAGAGCAGAGAATGGGACGCAGGCTGAGCTATGTGTCACCTGTATATATACAGAGAGCAGAGAATGAGACGCAGGCTGAGCTATGTGTCACCTGTATATATACAGAGAGCAGCGAATGGGACGCAGGCTGAGCTATATGTCACCTGTATATATACAGAGAGCAGTGAATGGGACGCAGGCTGAGTTATGTGTCACCTGTATATATACAGAGAACAGAGAATGGGATGCAGACTGAGCTATGTGTCACCTGTATATATACAGAGAGTAGTGAATGGGACACAGGCTGAGATATGTGTCACCTGTATATATACAGAGAGCAGTGAATGGGACACAGGCTGAGCTATGTGTCACCTGTATATATACAGAGAGAAGAGAATGGGACGCAGGCTGAGCTATGTGTCACCTGTATATATACAGAGAGTAGCGAATGGGACGCAGGCTGAGCTGTGTGTCACCTGTATATATACAGAGAGCAGCGAATGGGACGCAGGCTGAGATATGTGTCACCTGTATATATACAGAGAGCAGAGAATGGGACACAGGCTGAGCTATGTGTCACCTGTATATATACAGTGAGCAGTGAATGGGACGCAGGCTGAGCTATGTGTAACCTGTATATATACAGAGAGCAGTGAATGGGACGCAGGCTGAGTTATGTGTCACCTGTATATATACAGAGAGCAGCGAATGGGACGCAGGCTGTGATATGTGTCACCTGTATATATACAGAGAGCAGAGAATGGGACGCAGACTGAGATATATGTCACCTGTATATATACAGAGAGCAGAGAATGGGACGCAGGCTGAGATATGTGTCACCTGTATATATACAGAGAGCAGTGAATGGGATGCAGGCTGAGCTATGTGTCACCTGTATATATACAGAGAGCAGCGAATGGGGCGCAGGCTGAGATATGTGTCACCTGTATATATACAGAGAGCAGAGAATGGGACGCAGGCTGAGATATGTGTCACCTGTATATATAGAGAGAGCAGCAAATGTGACGCAGGCTGAGATATGTGTCACCTGAATATATACAGAGAGCAGCTAATGGGACGCTGGGTGAGATATGTGTCACCTGTATATATACAGAGTGTAGTGAATGGGACGCAGGCTGAGCTATGTGTCACCTGAATATATACAGAGAGCAGCGAATGGGACGCAGGCTGAGCTATGTGTCACCTGTATATATACAGAGAGCAGCGAATGGGACGCTGGGTGAGATATGTGTCACCTGTATATATACAGAGAGCAGTGAATGGGACGCAGGCTGAGCTATGTGTCACCTGTATATATACAGAGAGCAGCGAATGGGACGCTGGGTGAGATATGTGTCACCTGTATATATACAGAGAGCAGCGAATGGGACGCTGGGTGAGATATGTGTCACCTGTATATATACAGAGAGCAGAGAATGGGACGCAGGCTGAGCTATGTGTCACCTGAATATATACAGAGAGCAGCGAATGGGACGCAGGTTGAGCTATGTGTCACCTGTATATATACAGAGAGCAGCGAATGGGACGCTGGGTGAGATATGTGTCACCTGTATATATACAGAGAGCAGCGAATGGGACGCAGGCTGAGATATGTGTCACCTGCATATACACAGAGAGAAGAGAATGGCACGCAGGCTGAGCTATGTGTCACCTGTATATATAGAGAGAGCAGCAAATGTGACGCTGGGAGAGATATGTGTCACCTGTATATATACAGAGAGCAGCGAATGGGACGCTGGGTGAGATATGTGTCACCTGTATATATACAGAGAGCAGCGAATGGGACGCTGGGTGAGATATGTGTCACCTGTATATATACAGAGAGCAGCGAATGGGACGCAGGCTGAGCTATGTGTCACCTGTATATATACAGAGAGCAGTGAATGGGACGCAGGCTGAAATATGTGTCACCTATATATATACAGAGAGTAGCGAATGGGACGCTGGGTGAGATATTTGTCACCTGTATATATACAGAGAGCATAGAATGAGACGCAGGCTGAGCTATGTGTCACCTGTATATATACAGAGAGCAGCGAATGGGACGCAGGCTGAGCTATGTGTCACCTGTATATATACAGAGAGCAGCGAATGGGACGCAGGCTGAGCTATGTGTCACCTGTATATATACAGAGAGCAGTGAATGGGACACAGGCTGAGCTATGTGTCACCTGTATATATACAGAGAGCAGCGAATAGGACGCAGGCTGAGATATGTGTCACCTGTATATATACAGAGAGCAGCGAATAGGACGCAGGCTGAGATATGTGTCACCTGTATATATACAGAGAGCAGAGAATGGGACGCAGGCTGAGCCATGTGTCACTTGTATATATACAGAGAGCAGCGAATGGGACGCAGGCTGAGCTATGTGTCACCTGTATATATACAGAGAGCAGAGAATGGGACACAGACTGAGCTATGTGTCACCTGTATATATACAGAGAGCAGCGAATGGGACGCAGGCTGAGCTATGTGTCACTTGTATATATACAGAGAGCAGCGAATGGGACGCAGGCTGAGCTATGTGTCACCTGTATATATACAGAGAGCAGCGAATGGGACGCAGGCTGAGCTATGTGTCACCTGTATATATACAGAGAGCAGAGAATGTGACGCAGGCTGAGCTATGTGTCACCTGTATATATACAGAGAGCAGTGAATGGGACCCAGGCTGAGCTATGTGTCACCTGTATATATACAGAGAGCAGCGAATGGGACACAGGTTGAGATATGTGTCACGTGTATATATACAAAGAGCAGCGAATGAGACGCAGGCTGAGCTATGTGTCACCTGTATATATACAGAGAGCAGCGAATGGGACGCAGGCTGAGCTATGTGTCACCTGTATATATACAGAGAGCAGCGAATGGGACGCAGGCTGAGCTATGTGTCACCTGTATATATACAGAGAGCAGTGAATGGGACGCAGGCTGAGATATGTGTCACCTGTATATATACAGAGAGCAGAGAATGGGACGCAGGCTGAGATATGTGTCACCTGTATATATACAGAGAGCAGCGAATGGGACGCAGGCTGAGCTATGTGTCACCTGTATATATACAGAGAGCAGTGAATGGGACGCAGGCTGAGCTATGTGTCATCTGTATATATACAGAGAGCAGCGAATGGGACACAGGCTGAGATATGTGTCACCTGTATATATAGAGAGAGCAGCGAATGGGACGCAGACTGAGCTATGTGTCACCTGTATATATACAGAGAGCAGCGAATGTGACGCAGGCTGAGCTATGTGTCACCTGTATATATACAGAGAGCAGCGAATGGGACTCAGGCTGAGATTTGTGTCACCTGTATATATACAGAGAGCAGCGAATGTGACGCAGGCTGAGCTATGTGTCACCTGTATATATACAGAGAGGAGAGAATGGGACGCAGGCTGAGCTATGTGTCACCTGTATATATACAGAGAGCAGTGAATGGGACGCAGGCTGAGATATGTGTCACCTGTATATATACAGAGAGCAGGGAATGTGACGCTGGGTGAGATATGTGTCACCTGTATATATTCAGAGAGCAGCGAATGGGACACAGGCTGAGCTATGTATCACCTGTATATATACAGAGAGTAGCGAATGTGACGCAGGCTGAGCTATGTGTCACCTGTATATATACAGAGAGCAGCGAATGGGACGCAGGCTGAGCTATGTGTCACCTGTATATATACAGAGAGTAGCGAATGGGACGCAGGCTGAGCTATGTGTCACCTGTATATATACAGAGAGTAGCGAATGGGACGCTGGGTGAGATATTTGTCACCTGTATATATACAGAGAGCATAGAATGAGACGCAGGCTGAGCTATGTGTCACCTGTATATATACAGAGAGCAGCGAATGGGACGCAGGCTGAGCTATGTGTCACCTGTATATATACAGAGAGCAGCGAATGGGACGCAGGCTGAGCTATGTGTCACCTGTATATATACAGAGAGCAGTGAATGGGACACAGGCTGAGCTATGTGTCACCTGTATATATACAGAGAGCAGCGAATAGGACGCAGGCTGAGATATGTGTCACCTGTATATATACAGAGAGCAGCGAATAGGACGCAGGCTGAGATATGTGTCACCTGTATATATACAGAGAGCAGAGAATGGGACGCAGGCTGAGCCATGTGTCACTTGTATATATACAGAGAGCAGCGAATGGGACGCAGGCTGAGCTATGTGTCACCTGTATATATACAGAGAGCAGAGAATGGGACACAGACTGAGCTATGTGTCACCTGTATATATACAGAGAGCAGCGAATGGGACGCAGGCTGAGCTATGTGTCACTTGTATATATACAGAGAGCAGCGAATGGGACGCAGGCTGAGCTATGTGTCACCTGTATATATACAGAGAGCAGCGAATGGGACGCAGGCTGAGCTATGTGTCACCTGTATATATACAGAGAGCAGAGAATGTGACGCAGGCTGAGCTATGTGTCACCTGTATATATACAGAGAGCAGTGAATGGGACCCAGGCTGAGCTATGTGTCACCTGTATATATACAGAGAGCAGCGAATGGGACACAGGTTGAGATATGTGTCACGTGTATATATACAAAGAGCAGCGAATGAGACGCAGGCTGAGCTATGTGTCACCTGTATATATACAGAGAGCAGCGAATGGGACGCAGGCTGAGCTATGTGTCACCTGTATATATACAGAGAGCAGCGAATGGGACGCAGGCTGAGCTATGTGTCACCTGTATATATACAGAGAGCAGTGAATGGGACGCAGGCTGAGATATGTGTCACCTGTATATATACAGAGAGCAGAGAATGGGACGCAGGCTGAGATATGTGTCACCTGTATATATACAGAGAGCAGCGAATGGGACGCAGGCTGAGCTATGTGTCACCTGTATATATACAGAGAGCAGTGAATGGGACGCAGGCTGAGCTATGTGTCATCTGTATATATACAGAGAGCAGCGAATGGGACACAGGCTGAGATATGTGTCACCTGTATATATAGAGAGAGCAGCGAATGGGACGCAGACTGAGCTATGTGTCACCTGTATATATACAGAGAGCAGCGAATGTGACGCAGGCTGAGCTATGTGTCACCTGTATATATACAGAGAGCAGCGAATGGGACTCAGGCTGAGATTTGTGTCACCTGTATATATACAGAGAGCAGCGAATGTGACGCAGGCTGAGCTATGTGTCACCTGTATATATACAGAGAGGAGAGAATGGGACGCAGGCTGAGCTATGTGTCACCTGTATATATACAGAGAGCAGTGAATGGGACGCAGGCTGAGATATGTGTCACCTGTATATATACAGAGAGCAGGGAATGTGACGCTGGGTGAGATATGTGTCACCTGTATATATTCAGAGAGCAGCGAATGGGACACAGGCTGAGCTATGTATCACCTGTATATATACAGAGAGTAGCGAATGTGACGCAGGCTGAGCTATGTGTCACCTGTATATATACAGAGAGCAGCGAATGGGACGCAGGCTGAGCTATGTGTCACCTGTATATATACAGAGAGTAGCGAATGGGACGCAGGCTGAGCTATGTGTCACCTGTATATATACAGAGAGTAGCGAATGGGACGCAGGCTGAGCTATGTGTCACCTGTATATATAGAGAGAGCAGTAAATGGGACGCAGGCTGAGCTATGTGTCATCTGTATATATACATAGAGCAGCGAATGGGACACAGGCTGAGCTATTTGTCACCTGTATATATACAGAGAGTAGCGAATGGGACGCAGGCTGAGCTATGTGTCACCTGTATATATACAGAGAGCAGTGAATGGGACGCAGGCTGAGTTATGTGTCACCTATATATATACAGAGAGCAGAGAATGGGACGCAGGCTGAGTTATGTGTCACCTGTATATATACAGAGAGCAGCGAATGGGACGCAGGCTGAGTTATGTGTCACCTGTATATATACAGAGAGCAGCGAATGGGACGCAGGCTGAGTTATGTGTCACCTGTATATATACAGAGAGCAGTGAATGGGACCCAGGCTGAGCTATGTGTCACCTGTATATATACAGAGAGCAGCGAATGGGACGCAGGCTGAGATATGTGTCACCTGTATATATACAGAGAGCAGTGAATGGGACCCAGGCTGAGCTATGTGTCACCTGTATATATACAGAGAGCAGCGAATGGGACGCAGGCTGAGATATGTGTCACCTGTTTATATACAGAGAGCAGCAAATGGGGCGCAGGCTGAGATATGTGTCACCTGTATATATACAGAGAGCAGCGAATGGGACGCAGGCTGAGATATGTGTCACCTGTATATATACAGAGAGTAGCGAATGGGGCACAGGCTGAGATATGTGTCACCTGTATATATACAGAGAGCAGTGAATGGTACGCAGGCTGAGCTATGTGTCACCTGTATATATACAGAGAGCAGCGAATGGGACACAGGCTGAGATATGTGTCACCTGTATATATACAGAGAGTAGCGAATGGGGCACAGGCTGAGATATGTGTCACCTGTATATATACAGAGAGCAGTGAATGGGACTCAGGCTGAGTTATGTGTCACCTGTACAGGGAGTGCAGAATTATTAGGCAAATTAGTATTTTGACCACATCATCCTCTTTATGCATGTTGTCTTACTCCAAGCTGTATAGGCTCGAAAGCCTACTACCAATTAAGCATATTAGGTGATGTGCATCTCTGTAATGAGAAGGGGTGTGGTCTAATGACATCAACACCCTATATCAGGTGTGCATAATTATTAGGCAACTTCCTTTCCTTTGGCAAAATGGGTCAAAAGAGGGACTTGAAAGGCTCAGAAATGTCAAAAATAGTGAGATATCTTGCAGAGGGATGCAGCACTTCTGAAGCTTCTGAAGCGTGATCATCGAACAATCAAGCATTTCATTCAAAATAGTCAACAGGGTCGCAAGAAGCGTGTGGAAAAACCAAGGCGCAAAATAACTGCCCATGAACTGAAAAAAGTCAAGCGTGCAGCTGCCAAGATGCCACTTGCCACCAGTTTGGCCATATTTCAGAGCTGCAACATCACTGGAGTGCCCAAAAGCACAAGGTGTGCAATACTCAGAGACATGGCCAAGGTAACAAAGGCTGAAAGATGACCACCACTGAACAAGACACACAAGCTGAAACGTCAAGACTGGGCCAAGAAATATCTCAAGACTGATTTTTCTAAGGTTTTATGGACTGATGAAATGAGAGTGAGTCTTGATGGGCCAGATGGATGGGCCCGTGGCTGGATTGGTAAAGGGCAGAGAGCTCCAGTCCGACTCAGACGCCAGCAAGGTGGAGGTGGAGTACTGGTTTGGGCTGGTATCATCAAAGATGAGCTTGTGGGGCCTTTTCGGGTTGAGGATGGAGTCAAGCTCAACTCCCAGTCCTACTGCCAGTTTCTGGAAGACACCTTCTTCAAGCAGTGGTACAGGAAGAAGTCTGCATCCTTCAAGAAAAACATGATTTTCATGCAGGACAATGCTCTATCACACGCGTCCAAGTACTCCACAGCGTGGCTGGCAAGAAAGGGTATAAAAGAAGAAAATCTAATGACATGGCCTCCTTGTTCACCTGATCTGAACCCCATTGAGAACCTGTGGTCCATCATCAAATGTGAGATTTACAAGGAGGGAAAACAGTACACCTCTCTGAACAGTGTCTGGGAGGCTGTGGTTGCTGCTGCACGCAATGTTGATGGTGAACAGATCAAAACACTGACAGAATCCATGGATGGCAGGCTTTTGAGTGTCCTTGCAAAGAAAGGTGGCTATATTGGTCACTGATTTGTTTTTGTTTTGTTTTTGAATGTCAGAAATGTATATTTGTGAATGTTGAGATGTTATATTGGTTTCACTGGTAAAAATAAATAATTGAAATGGGTATATATTTGTTTTTTGTTAAGTTGCCTAATAATTATGCACAGTAATAGTCACCTGCACACACATATATCCCCCTAAAATAGCTATAACTAAAAACAAACTAAAAACTACTTCCAAAACTATTCAGCTTTGATATTAATGAGTTTTTTGGGTTCATTGAGAACATGGTTGTTGTTCAATAATAAAATTAATCCTCAAAAATACAACTTGCCTAATAATTCTGCACTCCCTGTATATATACAGAGAGCAGAGAATGGGACACAGGCTGAGATATGTGTCACCTGTATATATACAGAGAGCAGTGAATGGGATGCAGGCTGAGCTATGTGTCACCTGTATATATACAGAGAGCAGTGAATGAGACACAGGCTGAGATATGTGTCACCTGTATATATACAGAGAGCAGAGAATGGGACGCAGGCTGAGCTATGTGTCACCTGTATATATACAGAGAGGAGCGAATGGGACGTAGGCTTAGCTATGTGTCACCTGTTTATATACAGAGAGAAGCGAATAGGATGCAGGCTGAGCTATGTGTCACCTGTATATATACAGAGAGCAGAGAATGGGACGCAGGCTGAGATATGTGTCACCTGTATATATACAGAGAGCAGAGAATGGGACGCAGGCTGAGATATGTGTCACCTGTATATATACAGAGAGGAGAGAATGGGACGCAGGCTGAGCTATGTGTCACCTGTATATATACAGAGAGCAGTGAATGGGACGCAGGCTGAGATATGTGTCACCTGTATATATACAGAGAGCAGGGAATGTGACGCTGGGTGAGATATGTGTCACCTGTATATATTCAGAGAGCAGCGAATGGGACACAGGCTGAGCTATGTATCACCTGTATATATACAGAGAGTAGCGAATGTGACGCAGGCTGAGCTATGTGTCACCTGTATATATACAGAGAGCAGCGAATGGGACGCAGGCTGAGCTATGTGTCACCTGTATATATACAGAGAGTAGCGAATGGGACGCAGGCTGAGCTATGTGTCACCTGTATATATACAGAGAGTAGCGAATGGGACGCAGGCTGAGCTATGTGTCACCTGTATATATAGAGAGAGCAGTAAATGGGACGCAGGCTGAGCTATGTGTCATCTGTATATATACATAGAGCAGCGAATGGAACACAGGCTGAGCTATTTGTCACCTGTATATATACAGAGAGTAGCGAATGGGACGCAGGCTGAGCTATGTGTCACCTGTATATATACAGAGAGCAGTGAATGGGACGCAGGCTGAGTTATGTGTCACCTATATATATACAGAGAGCAGAGAATGGGACGCAGGCTGAGTTATGTGTCACCTGTATATATACAGAGAGCAGCGAATGGGACGCAGGCTGAGTTATGTGTCACCTGTATATATACAGAGAGCAGCGAATGGGACGCAGGCTGAGTTATGTGTCACCTGTATATATACAGAGAGCAGTGAATGGGACCCAGGCTGAGCTATGTGTCACCTGTATATATACAGAGAGCAGCGAATGGGACGCAGGCTGAGATATGTGTCACCTGTATATATACAGAGAGCAGCGAATGGGACGCAGGCTGAGAAATGTGTCACCTGTATATATACAGAGAGCAGCAAATGGGGCGCAGGCTGAGATATGTGTCACCTGTATATATACAGAGAGCAGCGAATGGGACGCAGGCTGAGATATGTGTCACCTGTATATATACAGAGAGTAGCGAATGGGGCACAGGCTGAGATATGTGTCACCTGTATATATACAGAGAGCAGTGAATGGTACGCAGGCTGAGCTATGTGTCACCTGTATATATACAGAGAGCAGCGAATGGGACACAGGCTGAGATATGTGTCACCTGTATATATACAGAGAGTAGCGAATGGGGCACAGGCTGAGATATGTGTCACCTGTATATATACAGAGAGCAGTGAATGGGACTCAGGCTGAGTTATGTGTCACCTGTACAGGGAGTGCAGAATTATTAGGCAAATTAGTATTTTGACCACATCATCCTCTTTATGCATGTTGTCTTACTCCAAGCTGTATAGGCTCGAAAGCCTACTACCAATTAAGCATATTAGGTGATGTGCATCTCTGTAATGAGAAGGGGTGTGGTCTAATGACATCAACACCCTATATCAGGTGTGCATAATTATTAGGCAACTTCCTTTCCTTTGGCAAAATGGGTCAAAAGAGGGACTTGAAAGGCTCAGAAATGTCAAAAATAGTGAGATATCTTGCAGAGGGATGCAGCACTTCTGAAGCTTCTGAAGCGTGATCATCGAACAATCAAGCATTTCATTCAAAATAGTCAACAGGGTCGCAAGAAGCGTGTGGAAAAACCAAGGCGCAAAATAACTGCCCATGAACTGAAAAAAGTCAAGCGTGCAGCTGCCAAGATGCCACTTGCCACCAGTTTGGCCATATTTCAGAGCTGCAACATCACTGGAGTGCCCAAAAGCACAAGGTGTGCAATACTCAGAGACATGGCCAAGGTAACAAAGGCTGAAAGATGACCACCACTGAACAAGACACACAAGCTGAAACGTCAAGACTGGGCCAAGAAATATCTCAAGACTGATTTTTCTAAGGTTTTATGGACTGATGAAATGAGAGTGAGTCTTGATGGGCCAGATGGATGGGCCCGTGGCTGGATTGGTAAAGGGCAGAGAGCTCCAGTCCGACTCAGACGCCAGCAAGGTGGAGGTGGAGTACTGGTTTGGGCTGGTATCATCAAAGATGAGCTTGTGGGGCCTTTTCGGGTTGAGGATGGAGTCAAGCTCAACTCCCAGTCCTACTGCCAGTTTCTGGAAGACACCTTCTTCAAGCAGTGGTACAGGAAGAAGTCTGCATCCTTCAAGAAAAACATGATTTTCATGCAGGACAATGCTCTATCACACGCGTCCAAGTACTCCACAGCGTGGCTGGCAAGAAAGGGTATAAAAGAAGAAAATCTAATGACATGGCCTCCTTGTTCACCTGATCTGAACCCCATTGAGAACCTGTGGTCCATCATCAAATGTGAGATTTACAAGGAGGGAAAACAGTACACCTCTCTGAACAGTGTCTGGGAGGCTGTGGTTGCTGCTGCACGCAATGTTGATGGTGAACAGATCAAAACACTGACAGAATCCATGGATGGCAGGCTTTTGAGTGTCCTTGCAAAGAAAGGTGGCTATATCGGTCACTGATTTGTTTTTGTTTTGTTTTTGAATGTCAGAAATGTATATTTGTGAATGTTGAGATGTTATATTGGTTTCACTGGTAAAAATAAATAATTGAAATGGGTATATATTTGTTTTTTGTTAAGTTGCCTAATAATTATGCACAGTAATAGTCACCTGCACACACATATATCCCCCTAAAATAGCTATAACTAAAAACAAACTAAAAACTACTTCCAAAACTATTCAGCTTTGATATTAATGAGTTTTTTGGGTTCATTGAGAACATGGTTGTTGTTCAATAATAAAATTAATCCTCAAAAATACAACTTGCCTAATAATTCTGCACTCCCTGTATATATACAGAGAGCAGAGAATGGGACACAGGCTGAGATATGTGTCACCTGTATATATACAGAGAGCAGTGAATGGGATGCAGGCTGAGCTATGTGTCACCTGTATATATACAGAGAGCAGTGAATGAGACACAGGCTGAGATATGTGTCACCTGTATATATACAGAGAGCAGAGAATGGGACGCAGGCTGAGCTATGTGTCACCTGTATATATACAGAGAGGAGCGAATGGCACGTAGGCTTAGCTATGTGTCACCTGTATATATACAGAGAGAAGCGAATAGGATGCAGGCTGAGCTATGTGTCACCTGTATATATACAGAGAGCAGAGAATGGGACGCAGGCTGAGATATGTGTCACCTGTATATATACAGAGAGCAGAGAATGGGACGCAGGCTGAGATATGTGTCACCTGTATATATACAGAGAGCAGTGAATGGGATGCAGGCTGAGATATGTGTCACCTTTATATATACAGAGAGCAGTGAATGGGATGCAGGCTGAGATATGTGTCACTTGTATATATACAGAGAGCAGAGAATGGGACACAGGCTGAGCTATGTGTCACCTTTATATATACAGAGAGCAGCGAATGGGACGCAGGCTGAGATATGTGTCACCTGTATATATACAGAGAGCAGCGAATGGGACACAGGCTGAGATATATGTCACTTGTATATATACAGAGAGCAGTGAATGGGACGCAGACTGAGCTATGTGTCACTTGTATATATACAGAGAGCAGAGAATGGGACGCAGGCTGAGCTATGTGTCACCTTTATATATACAGAGAGTAGCAAATGGGACGTAGGCTGAGATATGTGTCACCTGTATATATACAGAGAGCAGAGAATGGGACGCAGGCTGAGATATGTGTCACCTGTATATATACAGAGAGCAGAGAATGGGACGCAGGCTGAGCTATGTGTCACCTGTATATATACAGAGAGCAGAGAATGGGATGCAGGCTGAGTTATGTGTCACCTGTATATATACAGAGAGCAGCGAATGGGACACAGGCTGAGATATGTGTCACCTGTATATATACAGAGAGCAGAGAATGGGACGCAGGCTGAGCTATGTGTCACCTTTATATATACAGAGAGTAGCAAATGGGACGCAGGCTGAGATATGTGTCACCTGTATATATACAGAGAGCAGCGAATGGGACACAGGATGAGCTATGTGTCACCTGTATATATACAGAGAGCAGTGAATGGGACTCAGGCTGAGTTATGTGTCACCTGTATATATACAGAGAGCAGTGAATGGGACGCAGGCTGAGCTATGTGTCACCTGTATATATACAGAGAGCAGAGAATGGGACGCAGGCTGAGTTATGTGTCACCTGTCTATATAGAGAGAGCAGAGAATGGGACGCAGGCTGAGATATGTGTCACCTGTATATATACAGAGAGCAGCGAATGGGACACAGTCTGAGATATGTGTCACCTGTATATATACAGAGAGCAGTGAATGGGACACAGGCTGAGCTATGTGTCACCTGTATATATACACAGAGTAGTGAATGGGACCCAGGCTGAGCTATGTGTCACCTGTATATATAGAGAGAGCAGAGAATGAGACGCAGGCTGAGCTATGTGTCACCTGTATATATACAGAGAGCAGTGAATGGGACGCAGGCTGAGATATGTGTCACCTGTAGATATACAGAGAGAAGAGAATGGGACGCAGGCTGAGCTATGTGTCACCTGTATATATACAGAGAGCAGTGAATGGGACGCAGGCTGAGATATGTGTCACCTGTATATATACAGTGAGCAGTGAATGGGACGCAGGCTGAGCTATGTGTCACCTGTATATATACAGAGAGCAGAGAATGGGACGCAGGCTGAGCTATGTGTCACCTGTATATATACAGAGAGCAGCGAATGGGACGCAGGCTGAGATATGTGTCACCTGTATATATACAGAGAGCAGCGAATGGGACACAGGCTGAGATATATGTCACTTGTATATATACAGAGAGCAGTGAATGGGATGCAGGCTGAGATATGTGTCACCTTTATATATACAGAGAGCAGTGAATGGGATGCAGGCTGAGATATGTGTCACTTGTATATATACAGAGAGCAGAGAATGGGACGCAGGCTGAGCTATGTGTCACCTTTATATATACAGAGAGCAGCGAATGGGACGCAGGCTGAGATATGTGTCACCTGTATATATACAGAGAGCAGCGAATGGGACACAGGCTGAGATATATGTCACTTGTATATATACAGAGAGCAGTGAATGGGACGCAGACTGAGCTATGTGTCACTTGTATATATACAGAGAGCAGAGAATGGGACGCAGGCTGAGCTATGTGTCACCTTTATATATACAGAGAGTAGCAAATGGGACGCAGGCTGAGATATGTGTCACCTGTATATATACAGAGAGCAGAGAATGGGACGCAGGCTGAGATATGTGTCACCTGTATATATACAGAGAGCAGAGAATGGGACGCAGGCTGAGCTATGTGTCACCTGTATATATACAGAGAGCAGAGAATGGGATGCAGGCTGAGTTATGTGTCACCTGTATATATACAGAGAGCAGCGAATGGGATGCAGGCTGAGCTATGTGTCACCTGTATATATACAGAGAGCAGAGAATGGGACGCAGGCTGAGCTATGTGTCACCTTTATATATACAGAGAGTAGCAAATGGGACGCAGGCTGAGATATGTGTCACCTGTATATATACAGAGAGCAGCGAATGGGACACAGGCTGAGATATGTGTCACCTGTATATATACAGAGAGCAGCGAATGGGACACAGGCTGAGCTATGTGTCACCTGTATATATACAGAGAGCAGCGAATGGGACGCAGGCTGAGCTATGTGTCACCTGTATATATACAGAGAGCAGCGAATGGGACACAGGCTGAGATATGTGTCACCTGTATATATACAGAGAGAAGAGAATGGGACGCAGGCTGAGCTATGTGTCACCTGTATATATACAGAGAGCAGTGAATGGGACTCAGGCTGAGTTATGTGTCACCTGTATATATACAGAGAGCAGAGAATGGGACGCAGGCTGAGTTATGTGTCACCTGTATATATACAGAGAGCAGTGAATGGGACGCAGGCTGAGCTATTTGTCACCTGTATATATACAGAGAGCAGAGAATGAGACGCAGGCTGAGCTATGTGTCACCTGTATATATACAGAGAGCAGCGAATGGGACGCAGGCTGAGCTATATGTCACCTGTATATATACAGAGAACAGAGAATGGGATGCAGACTGAGCTATGTGTCACCTGTATATATACAGAGAGCAGTGAATGGGACGCAGGCTGAGATATGTGTCACCTGTAGATATACAGAGAGAAGAGAATGGGACGCAGGCTGAGCTATGTGTCACATGTATATATGCAGAGAGCAGCGAATGGGACGCAGGCTGAGCTATGTGTCACCTGTATATATACAGAGAGCAGCGAATGGGACGCAGGCTGAGCTATGTGTCACCTGTATATATACAGAGAGCAGCGAATGGGACACGGGCTGAGATATGTGTCACCTGTATATATACAGAGAGAAGAGAATGGGACGCAGGCTGAGCTATGTGTCACCTGTATATATACAGAGAGCAGTGAATGGGACTCAGGCTGAGTTATGTGTCACCTGTATATATACAGAGAGCAGAGAATGGGACGCAGGCTGAGTTATGTGTCACCTGTATATATACAGAGAGCAGTGAATGGGACGCAGGCTGAGCTATTTGTCACCTGTATATATACAGAGAGCAGAGAATGAGACGCAGGCTGAGCTATGTGTCACCTGTATATATACAGAGAGCAGCGAATGGGACGCAGGCTGAGCTATATGTCACCTGTATATATACAGAGAACAGAGAATGGGATGCAGACTGAGCTATGTGTCACCTGTATATATACAGAGAGCAGTGAATGGGACGCAGGCTGAGATATGTGTCACCTGTAGATATACAGAGAGAAGAGAATGGGACGCAGGCTGAGCTATGTGTCACATGTATATATGCAGAGAGCAGTGAATGGGACGCAGGCTGAGATATGTGTCACCTGTATATATACAGTGAGCAGTGAATGGGATGCAGGCTGAGATATGTGTCACCTGTATATATACAGAGAGCAGAGAATGGGATGCAGGCTGAGTTATGTGTCACCTGTATATATACAGAGAGTAGCGAATGGGACGCAGGCTGAGCTATGTGTCACCTGAATATATACAGAGAGCAGCGAATGGGACGCAGACTGAGCTATGTGTCACCTGTATATATACAGAGAGCAGCGAATGGGACGCTGGGTGAGATATGTGTCACCTGTATATATACAGAGAGCAGCGAATGGGACGCTGGGTGAGATATGTGTCACCTGTATATATACAGAGAGCAGCGAATGGGACGTAGGCTGAGATATGTGTCACCTGTATATATACAGAGCGCAGAGAATGGGACGTAGGCTGAGCTATGTTTCACCTGTATATATACAGAGAGCAGCGAATGGGACGCTGGGTGAGATATGTGTCACCTGTATATATACAGAGAGCAGCGAATGGGACGCAGGCTGAGCTATGTGTCACCTGAATATATACAGAGAGCAGCGAATGGGACGCAGGCTGAGATATCTGTCACCTGAATATATACAGAGAGCAGCGAATGGGACGCAGGCTGAGATATGTGTCACCTGTATATATACAGAGAGCAGAGAATGAGACGCAGGCTGAGTTATGTGTCACCTGTATATATACAGAGAGCAGCGAATGGGATGCAGGCTGAGATATATGTCACCTGTATATATACAGAGAGAAGAGAATGGGACGCAGGCTGAGCTATGTGTCACCTGTATATATACAGAGAGAGGAGAATGAGACGCAGGCTGAGCTATGTGTCACCTGTATATATACAGAGAGCAGAGAATGGGACGCAGGTTGAGCTATGTGTCACCTGTATATATACAGAGAGCAGAGAATGAGACGCAGGCTGAGCTATGTGTCACCTGTATATATACAGAGAGCAGCGAATGGGACGCAGGCTGAGCTATATGTCACCTGTATATATACAGAGAACAGAGAATGGGATGCAGACTGAGCTATGTGCCACCTGTATATATACAGAGAGCAGTGAATGGGACTCAGGCTGAGTTATGTGTCACCTGTATATATACAGAGAGCAGAGAATGGGACGCAGGCTGAGTTATGTGTCACCTGTATATATACAGAGAGCAGTGAATGGGACGCAGGCTGAGCTATGTGTCACCTGTATATATACAGAGAGCAGAGAATGGGACGCAGGCTGAGTTATGTGTCACCTGTCTATATAGAGAGAGCAGAGAATGGGACGCAGGCTGAGATATGTGTCACCTGTATATATACAGAGAGCAGCGAATGGGACACAGGCTGAGATATGTGTCACCTGTATATATACAGAGAGCAGTGAATGGGACACAGGCTGAGCTATGTGTCACCTGTATATATACACAGAGTAGTGAATGGGACCCAGGCTGAGCTATGTGTCACCTGTATATATAGAGAGAGCAGAGAATGAGACGCAGGCTGAGCTATGTGTCACCTGTATATATACAGAGAGCAGAGAATGGGACGCAGGTTGAGCTATGTGTCACCTGTATATATACAGAGAGCAGAGAATGAGACGCAGGCTGAGCTATGTGTCACCTGTATATATACAGAGAGCAGCGAATGGGACGCAGGCTGAGCTATATGTCACCTGTATATATACAGAGAACAGAGAATGGGATGCAGACTGAGCTATGTGTCACCTGTATATATACAGAGAGCAGTGAATGGGACGCAGGCTGAGATATGTGTCACCTGTAGATATACAGAGAGAAGAGAATGGGACGCAGGCTGAGCTATGTGTTACCTGTATATATACAGAGAGCAGTGAATGGGACTCAGGCTGAGTTATGTGTCACCTGTATATATACAGAGAGCAGTGAATGGGACACAGGCTGAGATATGTGTCACCTGTATATATACAGAGAGCAGTGAATGGGACGCAGGCTGAGCTATGTGTCACCTGTATATATAGAGAGAGCAGAGAATGGGACGCAGGCTGAGATATGTGTCACCTGTATATATACAGAGAGCAGCGAATGGGACACAGGCTGAGATATGTGTCACCTGTATATATACAGAGAGCAGTGAATGGGACACAGGCTGAGCTATGTGTCACCTGTATATATACAGAGAGCAGCGAATGGGACACAGGCTGAGATATGTGTCACCTGTATATATACAGAGAGTAGTGAATGGGACCCAGGCTGAGCTATGTGTCACCTGTATATATAGAGAGAGCAGAGAATGGGACGCAGGCTGAGATATGTGTCACCTGTATATATACAGAGAGCAGCGAATGGGACACAGGCTGAGCTATGTGTCACCTGTATATATACAGAGAGCAGTGAATGGGACGCAGGCTTAGTTATGTGTCACCTGGATATATACAGAGAACAGAGAATGGGATGCAGACTGAGCTATGTGTCACCTGTATATATAAAGAGAACAGCGAATGGGACACAGGCTGAGTTATGTGTCACCTGTATATATACAGAGAGAAGAGAATGGGACGCAGGCTGAGCTATGTGTCACCTGTATATATACAGAGAGCAGAGAATGGGACACAGGCTAAGCTATGTGTCACCTGTATATATACAGAGAGAAGAGAATGGGACGCAGGCTGAGATATGTGTCACCTGTATATATACAGAGAGCAGCGAATGGGACGCAGGCTGAGTTATGTGTCACCTGTAAATATAGAGAGAGCAGAGAATGGGACGCAGGCTGAGATATGTGTCACCTGTATATATACAGAGAGCAGCTAATGGGACACAGGCTGAGATATGTGTCACCTGTATATATACAGAGAGCAGTGAATGGGACACAGGCTGAGCTATGTGTCACCTGTATATATACAGAGAGCAGCGAATGGGACACAGGCTGAGATATGTGTCACCTGTATATATACAGAGAGTAGTGAATGGGACCCAGGCTGAGCTATGTGTCACCTGTATATATAGAGAGAGCAGAGAATGGGACGCAGGCTGAGATATGTGTCACCTGTATATATACAGAGAGCAGCGAATGGGACACAGGCTGAGCTATGTGTCACCTGTATATTTACAGAGAGCAGTGAATGGGACGCAGGCTTAGTTATGTGTCACCTGTATATATACAGAGAACAGAGAATGGGATGCAGACTGAGCTATGTGTCACCTGTATATATAAAGAGAACAGCGAATGGGACACAGGCTGAGTTATGTGTCACCTGTATATATACAGAGAGAAGAGAATGGGACGCAGGCTGAGCTATGTGTCACCTGTATATATACAGAGAGCAGAGAATGGGACACAGGCTGAGCTATGTGTCACCTGTATATATACAGAGAGAAGAGAATGGGACGCAGGCTGAGATATGTGTCACCTGTATATATACAGAGAGAAGAGAATGGGACGCAGGCTGAGCTATGTGTTACCTGTATATATACAGAGAGCAGTGAATGGGACTCAGGCTGAGTTATGTGTCACCTGTATATATACAGAGAGCAGTGAATGGGACACAGGCTGAGATATGTGTCACCTGTATATATACAGAGAGCAATGAATGGGACGCAGGCTGAGCTATGTGTCACCTGTATATATAGAGAGAGCAGAGAATGGGACGCAGGCTGAGATATGTGTCACCTGTATATATACAGAGAGCAGCGAATGGGACACAGGCTGAGATATGTGTCACCTGTATATATACAGAGAGCAGTGAATGGGACACAGGCTGAGCTATGTGTCACCTGTATATATACAGAGAGCAGCGAATGGGACACAGGCTGAGATATGTGTCACCTGTATATATACAGAGAGTAGTGAATGGGACCCAGGCTGAGCTATGTGTCACCTGTATATATAGAGAGAGCAGAGAATGGGACGCAGGCTGAGATATGTGTCACCTGTATATATACAGAGAGCAGCGAATGGGACACAGGCTGAGCTATGTGTCACCTGTATATATACAGAGAGCAGTGAATGGGACGCAGGCTTAGTTATGTGTCACCTGTATATATACAGAGAACAGAGAATGGGATGCAGACTGAGCTATGTGTCACCTGTATATATAAAGAGAACAGCGAATGGGACACAGGCTGAGTTATGTGTCACCTGTATATATACAGAGAGAAGAGAATGGGACGCAGGCTGAGCTATGTGTCACCTGTATATATACAGAAAGCAGAGAATGGGACACAGGCTGAGCTATGTGTCACCTGTATATATACAGAGAGAAGAGAATGGGACGCAGGCTGAGATATGTGTCACCTGTATATATACAGAGAGCAGCGAATGGGACGCAGGCTGAGTTATGTGTCACCTGTATATATACAGAGAGCAGAGAATGGGACGCAGGCTGAGATATGTATCACCTGTATATATACAGACAGAGAGCAGCGAATAGGATGCAGGCTGAGCTATGTGTCACCTGTATATATACAGAGAGTAGCGAATAGGATGCAGGATGAGATATATGTCACCTGTATAGATACAGAGAGCAGTGAATGGGACGCAGACTGAGCTATGTGTCACTTGTATATATACAGAGAGCAGAGAATGGGACGCAGGCTGAGCTATGTGTCACCTTTATATATACAGAGAGTAGCAAATGGGACGCAGGCTGAGATATGTGTCACCTGTATATATACAGAGAGCAGAGAATGGGATGCAGGCTGAGTTATGTGTCACCTGTATATATACAGAGAACAGCGAATGGGACACAGGCTGAGTTATGTGTCACCTGTATATATACAGAGAGAAGAGAATGGGACGCAGGCTGAGATATGTGTCACCTGTATATATACAGAGAGCAGCGAATGGGACACAGGCTGAGCTATGTGTCACCTGTATATATACAGAGAGCAGTGAATGGGACGCAGGCTTAGTTATGTGTCACCTGTATATATACAGAGAACAGAGAATGGGATGCAGACTGAGCTATGTGTCACCTGTATATATAAAGAGAACAGCGAATGGGACACAGGCTGAGTTATGTGTCACCTGTATATTATTCAGAGAGAAGAGAATGGGACGCAGGCTGAGCTATGTGTCACCTGTATATATACAGAGAGCAGAGAATGGGACACAGGCTGAGCTATGTGTCACCTGTATATATACAGAGAGAAGAGAATGGGACGCAGGCTGAGATATGTGTCACCTGTATATATACAGAGAGAAGAGAATGGGACGCAGGCTGAGCTATGTGTTACCTGTATATATACAGAGAGCAGTGAATGGGACTCAGGCTGAGTTATGTGTCACCTGTATATATACAGAGAGCAGTGAATGGGACACAGGCTGAGATATGTGTCACCTGTATATATACAGAGGGCAGTGAATGGGACGCAGGCTGAGCTATGTGTCACCTGTATATATAGAGAGAGCAGAGAATGGGACGCAGGCTGAGATATGTGTCACCTGTATATATACAGAGAGCAGCGAATGGGACACAGGCTGAGATATGTGTCACCTGTATATATACAGAGAGCAGTGAATGGGACACAGGCTGAGCTATGTGTCACCTGTATATATACAGAGAGCAGCGAATGGGACACAGGCTGAGATATGTGTCACCTGTATATATACAGAGAGTAGTGAATGGGACCCAGGCTGAGCTATGTGTCACCTGTATATATAGAGAGAGCAGAGAATGGGACGCAGGCTGAGATATGTGTCACCTGTATATATACAGAGAGCAGCGAATGGGACACAGGCTGAGCTATGTGTCACCTGTATATATACAGAGAGCAGTGAATGGGACGCAGGCTTAGTTATGTGTCACCTGTATATATACAGAGAACAGAGAATGGGATGCAGACTGAGCTATGTGTCACCTGTATATATAAAGAGAACAGCGAATGGGACACAGGCTGAGTTATGTGTCACCTGTATATATACAGAGAGAAGAGAATGGGACGCAGGCTGAGCTATGTGTCACCTGTATATATACAGAGAGCAGAGAATGGGACACATGCTGAGCTATGTGTCACCTGTATATATACAGAGAGAAGAGAATGGGACGCAGGCTGAGATATGTGTCACCTGTATATATACAGAGAGCAGCGAATGGGACGCAGGCTGAGTTATGTGTCACCTGTATATATACAGAGAGAAGAGAATGGGACGCAGGCTGAGCTATGTGTTACCTGTATATATACAGAGAGCAGTGAATGGGACTCAGGCTGAGTTATGTGTCACCTGTATATATACAAAGAGCAGTGAATGGGACACAGGCTGAGATATGTGTCACCTGTATATATACAGAGAGCAGTGAATGGGACGCAGGCTGAGCTATGTGTCACCTGTATATATAGAGAGAGCAGAGAATGGGACGCAGGCTGAGATATGTGTCACCTGTATATATACAGAGAGCAGCGAATGGGACACAGGCTGAGATATGTGTCACCTGTATATATACAGAGAGCAGTGAATGGGACACAGGCTGAGCTATGTGTCACCTGTATATATACAGAGAGCAGCGAATGGGACACAGGCTGAGATATGTGTCACCTGTATATATACAGAGAGTAGTGAATGGGACCCAGGCTGAGCTATGTGTCACCTGTATATATAGAGAGAGCAGAGAATGGGACGCAGGCTGAGATATGTGTCACCTGTATATATACAGAGAGCAGCGAATGGTACACAGGCTGAGCTATGTGTCACCTGTATATATACAGAGAGCAGTGAATGGGACGCAGGCTTAGTTATGTGTCACCTGTATATATACAGAGAACAGAGAAAGGGATGCAGACTGAGCTATGTGTCACCTGTATATATAAAGAGAACAGCGAATGGGACACAGGCTGAGTTATGTGTCACCTGTATATATACAGAGAGAAGAGAATGGGACGCAGGCTGAGCTATGTGTCACCTGTATATATACAGAGAGCAGAGAATGGGACACAGGCTGAGCTATGTGTCACCTGTATATATACAGAGAGAAGAGAATGGGACGCAGGCTGAGATATGTGTCACCTGTATATATACAGAGAGCAGCGAATGGGACGCAGGCTGAGTTATGTGTCACCTGTATATATACAGAGAGCAGAGAATGGGACGCAGGCTGAGATATGTATCACCTGTATATATACAGACAGAGAGCAGCGAATAGGATGCAGGCTGAGCTATGTGTCACCTGTATATATACAGAGAGTAGCGAATAGGATGCAGGATGAGATATATGTCACCTGTATATATACAGAGAGCAGTGAATGGGACGCAGACTGAGCTATGTGTCACTTGTATATATACAGAGAGCAGAGAATGGGACGCAGGCTGAGCTATGTGTCACCTTTATATATACAGAGAGTAGCAAATGGGACGCAGGCTGAGATATGTGTCACCTGTATATATACAGAGAGCAGAGAATGGGATGCAGGCTGAGTTATGTGTCACCTGTATATATACAGAGAACAGCGAATGGGACACAGGCTGAGTTATGTGTCACCTGTATATATACAGAGAGAAGAGAATGGGACGCAGGCTGAGATATGTGTCACCTGTATATATACAGAGAGCAGCGAATGGGACACAGGCTGAGCTATGTGTCACCTGTATATATACAGAGAGCAGTGAATGGGACGCAGGCTTAGTTATGTGTCACCTGTATATATACAGAGAACAGAGAATGGGATGCAGACTGAGCTATGTGTCACCTGTATATATAAAGAGAACAGCGAATGGGACACAGGCTGAGTTATGTGTCACCTGTATATTATTCAGAGAGAAGAGAATGGGACGCAGGCTGAGCTATGTGTCACCTGTATATATACAGAGAGCAGAGAATGGGACACAGGCTGAGCTATGTGTCACCTGTATATATACAGAGAGAAGAGAATGGGACGCAGGCTGAGATATGTGTCACCTGTATATATACAGAGAGAAGAGAATGGGACGCAGGCTGAGCTATGTGTTACCTGTATATATACAGAGAGCAGTGAATGGGACTCAGGCTGAGTTATGTGTCACCTGTATATATACAGAGAGCAGTGAATGGGACACAGGCTGAGATATGTGTCACCTGTATATATACAGAGAGCAGTGAATGGGACGCAGGCTGAGCTATGTGTCACCTGTATATATAGAGAGAGCAGAGAATGGGACGCAGGCTGAGATATGTGTCACCTGTATATATACAGAGAGCAGCGAATGGGACACAGGCTGAGATATGTGTCACCTGTATATATACAGAGAGCAGTGAATGGGACACAGGCTGAGCTATGTGTCACCTGTATATATACAGAGAGCAGCGAATGGGACACAGGCTGAGATATGTGTCACCTGTATATATACAGAGAGTAGTGAATGGGACCCAGGCTGAGATATGTGTCACCTGTATATATACAGAGAGCAGCGAATGGGACACAGGCTGAGCTATGTGTCACCTGTATATATACAGAGAGCAGTGAATGGGACGCAGGCTTAGTTATGTGTCACCTGTATATATACAGAGAACAGAGAATGGGATGCAGACTGAGCTATGTGTCACCTGTATATATAAAGAGAACAGCGAATGGGACACAGGCTGAGTTATGTGTCACCTGTATATATACAGAGAGAAGAGAATGGGACGCAGGCTGAGCTATGTGTCACCTGTATATATACAGAGAGCAGAGAATGGGACACAGGCTGAGCTATGTGTCACCTGTATATATACAGAGAGAAGAGAATGGGACGCAGGCTGAGATATGTGTCACCTGTATATATACAGAGAGCAGCGAATGGGACGCAGGCTGAGTTATGTGTCACCTGTATATATACAGAGAGCAGAGAATGTGTATCACCTGTATATATACAGACAGAGAGCAGCGAATAGGATGCAGGCTGAGCTATGTGTCACCTGTATATATACAGAGAGTAGCGAATAGGATGCAGGATGAGATATATGTCACCTGTATATATACAGAGAGCAGTGAATGGGACGCAGACTGAGCTATGTGTCACTTGTATATATACAGAGAGCAGAGAATGGGACGCAGGCTGAGCTATGTGTCACCTTTATATATACAGAGAGTAGCAAATGGGACGCAGGCTGAGATATGTGTCACCTGTACATATACAGAGAGCAGAGAATGGGATGCAGGCTGAGTTATGTGTCACCTGTATATATACAGAGAACAGCGAATGGGACACAGGCTGAGTTATGTGTCACCTGTATATATACAGAGAGAAGAGAATGGGACGCAGGCTGAGCTATGTGTCACCTGTATATATACAGAGAGCAGAGAATGGGACACAGGCTGAGCTATGTGTCACCTGTATATATACAGAGAGAAGAGAATGGGACGCAGGCTGAGATATGTGTCACCTGTATATATACAGAGAGCAGCGAATGGGACGCAGGCTGAGTTATGTGTCACCAGTATATATACAGAGAGCAGAGAATGGGACACAGGCTGAGATATGTGTCACCTGTATATATACAGACAGAGAGCAGCGAATAGGATGCAGGCTGAGCTATGTGTCACCTGTATATATACAGAGAGTAGCGAATAGGATGCAGGATTAGATATATGTCACCTGTATATGTACAGAGAGCAGTGAATGGTACGCAGGCTGAGCTATGTGTCACCTGTATATATATAGAGAGCAGCGAATGGGACGCAGGCTGAGATATGTGTCACCTGTATATATACAGAGAGCAGTGAATGGGACGCAGACTGAGCTATGTGTCACCTCTATATATACAGAGAGCAGCGAATGGGACGCAGGCTGAGCTATGTGTCACCTGTATATATACAGAGAGCAGCGAATGGGACGCATGCTGAGATATGTATCACCTGTATATATACAGAGAGCAGCGAATGGGACGCAGGCTGAGATATGTGTCACCTGTATATATACAGAGAGCAGCGAATGGGACGCAGGCTGAGATATATGTCACCTGTATATATACAGAGAGCAGAGAATGGGACGCAGGCTGAGCTATGTGTCACCTGTATATATACAGAGAGCAGAGAATGGGACGCAGGTTGAGCTATGTGTCACCTGTATATATACAGAGAGCAGCGAATGGGACGCAGGCTGAGATATGTGTCACCTGTATATATACAGAGAGCAGAGAATTCGACGCAGGCTGAGCTATGTGTCACCTGTAGATATACAGAGAGCAGCGAATGGGACGCAGGCTGAGATATGTGTTACCTGTATATACACAGAGAGCAGAGAATGGGACGCAGGCTGAGATATGTGTCACCTGTATATATACAGAGAGCAGTGAATGGGACGCAGGCTGGGATATGTGTCACCTGTATATATACAGAGAGCAGCGAATAGGACTCAGGCTGAGCTATGTGTCACCTGTATATATACAGAGAGCAGTGAATGGGACGCAGGCTGAGCTATGTGTCACCTGTATATATACAGAGAGCAGAGAATGGGACGCAGGCTGAGCTATGTGTCACCTGTATATATACAGAGAGCAGCGAATGGGACGCAGGCTGAGATATGTGTCACCTGTATATATACAGAGAGCAGAGAATGGGACGCAGGCTGAGTTATGTGTCACCTGTATATATACAGAGAGTAGCGAATGGGACGCAGGCTGAGTTATGTGTCACCTGTATATATACAGAGAGCAGAGAATGGGACGCAGGCTGAGCTATGTGTCACCTGTATATATACAGAGAGCAGAGAATGGGACGCAGGCTGAGATATGTGTCACCTGTATATATACAGAGAGTAGCGAATGAGACGCAGGCTGAGATATGTGTCACCTGTATATATACAAAGAGCAGTGAATGGGACGCAGGCTGAGATATGTGTCACCTGTATATCGAATACGACATAGACTGAGCTATCTGTCACCTGTATATATACAGAGAGCATTAAATGGGACGCAGGCTGAGCTATGTGTCACCTGTATATATACGGAGAGCAGAGAATGGGACACAGGCTGAGCTATGTGTCACCTGTATATATACAGAGAGCAGAGAATGGGATGCAGGCTGAGCTATGTGTCACCTGTATATATACAGAGAGCAGAGAATGGGATGCAGGCTGAGATATATGTCACCTGTATATATACAGAGAGCAGTGAATGGGACGCATGCTGAGATATGTGTCACCTGTATATATACAGAGAGCAGCGAATGGGACACAGGCTGATAAATGTGTCACCTGTATATATACAGAGAGCAGTGAATGGGACGCAGGCTGAGATATGTGTCACCTGTATATATACAGAGAGCAGCGAATGGGACATAGGCTGATATATGTGTCACCTGTATATATAGAGAGAGCAGTAAATGGGACAGTAAATGGGACATAGGGGCCGATTTATCAGGGCCCGAATGAGCCCGTATACCCGTTTCGGTGTGAGCCTTTAGGCTCACCGGAAAATGGAGTTAAGAAGCAGCGGACTTAAAGGGACAGTCTACACCAGAATTGTTATTGTTTTAAAAGATAGATAATCCCTTTATTACCCATTCCCTAGTTTTGCATAACCAACACAGTTATATAAATACACTGTATAGTATTCAAATTAGCATGTGAACCGACTAGGTTTAGCTTTCAACTAAGAATACCAAGAGAACAAAGCAAAATTGGTGATAAAAGTAAATTGGAAAATTGTTTAAAATTACATGTCCTATCTCAATCATGAAAGTTTATTTTGGACAAGACTTTCCCTTTAAGACCGCTGCTCCTTAACTCGTCCACTGGCTCTGAGGCGGCAGACATCAATTCACCTGATCTTATACGATCGGGTTGATTGACACCCCCTGCTAGCGGCCGATTGGCCACGAATGTGCAGGGGGCGGCATTGCAAAAGCAGTTCACCAGAACTGCTTGTGAAATGATAAATTCCGACAGTATATGCTGTCAGCATTTATCGATGTCTGGCGGACATGATTCGCTACAGCAGATCATGTCCGCCAGACACTTGATAAATCGGCACCATAGGCTGAGATATGTGTCACCTGTATATATACAGAGAGCAGCGAATGGGACTCAGGCTGAGATATATGTCACCTGTATATATACAGAGAACAGCGAATGGGACATAGGCTGAGATATGTGTCACCTGTATATATACAGAGAACAGCGAATGGGACATAGGCTGAGATATGTGTCACCTGTATATATACAGAGAACAGCGAATGGGACATAGGCTGAGATATGTGTCACCTGTATATATACAGAGAACAGCGAATGGGACATAGGCTGAGATATGTATATACAGAGAACAGCTAATGGGAGAAGGATGAGCTATTTAAGTATGTTGAGTTGCCACATAGAGGCCTATTTATCAAATGTCTGTCGGACCTGATCCGAAAGTGCGGATCTGGTCCAACAGACATCGATGAATGCGGAGAGCAATACGTTCTCCGTATTAAGCATTGCACTAGCAGCTCTTGTGAGATGCTGGTGCGACGACGCCCCCTGCAAACTCATGGCCAATCGGTCGCCAGCAGGGGGTGTCAATCAACCCGATCGTACTCGATCGGGTTGAATTGTGGCGATCTCTGTCCGCCTCATCAGAACAGGCGGACAGGGTTATGGAGCAGCGGTCTTTAGACTGCTGCTTCATAACTGCTGTTTCTGGCGAGTCTAAAGACTTGCCAGAAACACGGGCCCTCTCAAGCTTGATAAATGGGCCTCATTGTGAGAGAGAATTGTGAGAAGGGCAGAGAGTGGTTTGTCTCAGACATATATTTACAAAGAGCAGTAAATGGAACAAATTATGAATTAAATGTCTTTTTTATTTGTGACCAGGTATGCCCAAAATTCCCAGTTTGAAGACCCCAAACCCCCTCCCCTGTAGCCATATACATTCATTCACATTTTAAGGAGAACCACCCCTTTCAGTCATCTGGAGAGCAGACCACATGAAGTTGGTCTGGACTTCCAACACTGCCTGTGCTGGAGCTACCATCCCCCAAATCCCGTGGTCCACAGGGCAAGAGACTCAGCTCAGATGTAGCCACAGGGCTTGCATGGTGTCTGACAGGGGCACCATCTTCTTCCAAGGCCAAGAAAACTTCAGATAAGCAGGAGTTTTCCCTTAAGAGCTCCTCTTGGCGTCTTTCCAGCTCGGACAACTTTTTCAAGTAGCCACCCAGATCCTCACGCAATACTTTGGCTGCATGGTAGCCAAAGAGCTGCCATTCACTAGCCAGCTTTTTACTCTTCAGTCTATCATCATCTAAAAAGCAGCAAAGGTCCTTCAACTCTCGATTCTCTTCCTGAAGGCGATGGTTGACCTGTTTCAACTCACGGATTTCTGTCAGATGACCCTGCAGTTGTCGGTTGACCTCTTTGATGAGACGTCCCCTCTGAATGAGAGCTGCCATCTTTTCGGCTTCTTCTTCTCTGAGTTTTCTTACCAGTTCCTCTTTACTATGTGTTAACATCTCCTCATCTGTCATTTTGGATAAGTCTCGACCTACCAGACCCCGTTCCTCACTCATCCTGGCAGTTCCCTGAATGGCCCGTAGGTTTGGTGGATATGTATTAATACTGTACCCAAAGATGCTGGTGGAAAAAAAGGGAATATATTAGACTTAAGCCATCCAACAGAAAAACAAATATATATATATATATATATATATATATATATATATATATATATATATATATATATATATATATATATATCAGATAAAATAACAGTAGGTTCCTCATTTCACTTCTCCCCTTCCCCTTTTTTCCCTTCCATCCTCCTTTTCCTCTTTTTTTTTCTCCTCGCCACTGGACGCCTCACGTGCTGAACGTATCTTCAGCAGATTAATATAGAATTACAGTTTGCCTGAAGTTTTATCAAACGGAACTGTTCATTGTACTTTATATTTTATTATTCTACAAATTGTAATTAAAGCTATACTTAGACTTTGTTTTTATCATTTCTTTATTTCTATGGTGATATAAACTTTATTCTTCTTTAATGAAAACCAATATACATCCTCAGGCCTATTGTACATGCCAACTAGACACGTCACAGAGACTTTTGGATGGGCACTAGTTGTCTACATACTACAATTAAACCAATATACTGTACTTGTTATCTTTTTTTATTATTTTCTGGTTATAGTTACAAACGGACACTCCTGTTACTTTAGCTAATACCTTTTCTGGATTCTGGTGACAGTGAATGTTTGTAGAATGTTACATAATTCTGTATCACTTTGACTTTAAATGAAGCTCATTAAAAAAATTTTTAGAAATTAGAGTAAAAAAACTCACTGTATACATATTGTTTACAATGCTATGTAAAATATGAGGTTAGAGACTAGGCTTGTCCCCAGTGATGTGACTAGGGAGCAGATCCAGTTACAAATGTGTGACTGTAAAACACTGATTGTTAGAACTAACAGTGAATTTATCCATCTATGGGTTTGATCTATGAAGCTGCAGACGCACAAGTGGTCCTTTAAATGCTATTTAAGTAGCTGCGGTTTTAAGAGTGCCAGAAATAAAATATCCTGGTCTGACCTGCATGACTGATAGATCCTGTAGGGACCTCTGCAGCACAAGCAATTGTTTGTGCAATGATAACTATAGGCAGCGAATGCTGCCCCTTCAATTCAGTGCCAGAAGGGGAGCTTGTCTACATTGCTTGATTGCTACATACATTGGGCCCTATCTCTCTATACATCTTTCTATCTATTTATCAATTTATATACTCCATCCTTTTTCTGCCTATCTACTCATTATCTATATATCTATCTACTCATTATATGTCTATCTACTCATTATGTATATATCTATCTACTCATTATGTATATATCTATCTACTCATTATGTATATATCTATCTACTCATTATATATCTATCTACTCATTATATATCTATCTACTCATTATATATCTAGCTACTCATTATATATCTAGCTACTCATTATATATCTATCTACTCATTATATATCTAGCTACTCATTATATATCTATCTACTGATTATATATCTAGCTACTCATTATATATCTATCTACTCATTATATATCTATCTACTCATTATATATCTATCTACTCATTTTATATCTACTCATTATATATCTAGCTACTCATTATATATTTAT